>NW_022162469.1:0-135685 GCF_008728515.1 Papio anubis | reverse complement strand
GACCTCGTGATCCGCCCGCCTCGGCCTCCCAAAGCGCTGGGATTACAGGCATGAGCCACCATGTCCGGCCCTCATCCCTAATTTTTGTAACTTACTTTTTGTTTGGTTGATTTTGGGGTTTTTTGTTTCACAGACTCATAGCCTTTTTTTTTTTTTTTTCCTGAACTTTAAAAAATTGAGGTGAAATTCACATACCATAAAGCTAACCATTTTAAAGTGTACAGTTCAGTGGCATTTAGTACATTCATAATGGGCAACCATCACCTCTATCTAGTTCCAAAATGTTTTCATCACCCCAAAAAGAAACACTATTCACATTAAGCAGTCACTCCTCATTTCTCCCTCCCTCAGCCCCTGGCAACCACCAATCTGCCTTTTGTCTCTACGATTTTACCTGTTCTAAATATTTCACATAACATAAGTGGAATCATACAATATATGACCTTTTGTATCTAGCTTATTTTTTCACTTAGCATAATGTTTTTAAGGTTCATCCATATTACAGCATGTACCAGTACCTTATTCTTCTTTATGGTTGAATAACATTCCGTTTAAAGGATATATTACATTTAGTCTATCTATTCATACATTAATGGTTGCTGGGTACTATGGTCTGAATGTGTCACCCCTACACACAAAATTCACATGTTAAAACTTAATCATCAATATGACAGTATCATTATTTGCCACATAATGACATTTCAGTCAACGATGAGCCACATATATGACAGTGGACCCATATTATAATGGAGCTTTTATGCCACATTTTTCCAGGTTTAGATAGGCTTAAATACACAAATATTTACTGTTGTGTTACAGTTGCCTACAGTGTCCAGTACAGTAACATGTTGTACAGGTTTACAGCCTATGAGCAATAGGCCATACCACATAGCCTGGGTGTGTACAAAGCTATACCATCTAGGTTTGTGTAAGTATGGTCTATAATGTTATAGAATGACAAAATCTCCTGACAATACATTTCTCAGAACGTATCCCCATCACACAACTGTACTAAGAGGTGAGGCCTTTGGAGGTGTTAAATTGGATTAGTGCTCTTCTAACAGAGGTCTGATGGAGGTATTCACCCTTCCTACCATATGAGAGTGTAGCATATACTCCGTCTTTGAAGCAGGGAGCCCTTGCCAGACCCCCAACCTGCTGGCACCTTGATCTTGGACCTTCCAGCCTCTAGAACTGTAAGAAATGAATCTTTGTTATTATAAATTACCCAGTCTAAGATGTTTTGTTATAGCAGCATGAACGGACTAAGGCACTGGCTGGTGTACTAATTCCATTTTAACTTTTTAAGGAACGACCAAACATTTTCCCACAGCAGCATTTTTATATTCCCATCAGCAATACACAGTGTTCCAATTTCTCACATTCTTGCCAACACTTGCTATATTCTTTTGTTTTTAAATTAAGGCCGTTTTAGAAGATATGAAGTGGTAGGAACATTCAGCTTTTAAGTCTCATCTCTAATTGTGGAGTGAGGGGCTCCTTGTACAGGACTGAGCACACAAAGGAACTATGTCGAATGTGAAGATGACAGCTAAGTCTACATGAGTAACACCCATCGGGGTGGGGTGAGAGGGGTCCTGGACTAAACCCAAACAAAAACCACATTCAGAAATAGGTGGATAGGGTAGATGAACTTCTGCAAAGACAAGGGTACAGAACTTTCAGAAGAAAAGAGTGGTTACTCATGTTGGACAATATAGAATGGTCACTTAGAGGACGTCTCAAAGAACCATGATGGTGGGCACCTGAACTGAACTGAAGCGAGCAGGGCCAAAAAGTTTTCCCAGGCCTACGAAACCACAATGGTACACAACTAAATAGAATGCTTCAGCAAACCCCAGAGCTTGAGGCATAGGGCAAATAAGGGCTGGCAACTTCAGGGACCAATGCCTGCCTCTGCCACCATCTGGGGAGGAGAGGGGGTAGGCACAACACTTTTTAGAAAGGGGAGAAAGACGGGTGGGAGAGAAATGCAAGTTAAAGCAGGAGAACAAGATCCTTGGTCAGAGGCAGAATGGGAGCAGAGCTGTTGCCTTTGGTTAAAATCCAGGTCTGGGCCGGGCGCGGTGGCTCAAGCCTGTAATCCCAGCACTTTGGGAGGCCAAGACGGGTGGATCACGAGGTCAGGAGATCGAGACCATCCTGGCTAACACGGTGAAACCCCGTCTCTACTAAAAAATACAAAAAACTAGCCGGGCGAGGTGGCGGGCGCCTGTAGTCCCAGCTACTCGAGAGGCTGAGGCTGGAGAATGGCGTAAACCCGGGAGGCGGAGCTTGCAGTGAGCCGAGATCCGGCCACTGCACTCCAGCCTGGGCGACAGAGCCAGACTCTGTCTCAAAAAAAAAAAAAAAATCCAGGTCTGAAATACTTAAGTGGGGCTGTATCATTATGGAGAAAGGGGTACCTTTTTCTAGTTGGCTCACTTTGTTTTTGCTTTTTGTTTTGTTCTGAGACAGAGTCTTACTCTGTCACTAGTCCAGGCTGGAGTGCGATGGCGCGATCTCGGCTCACTGTAAGGTCCGCCTCCCGGCTTCACGATTCTCCTGCCTCAGCCTCCAGAGTAGCTGGGATTACAGGCGCCCGCCACGCCTGGCTAATTTTTGTATTTTTAGTAGAGATGGAGTTTCACCACGTTGGCAAGGCTGGTCTTCAACTCCTGACCTCAAGTGATCCACCCACCTCAGCCTTTAAAAGTGCCAGGATTAGAGGTGTGAGCCCCCAATGCTCGGCCTTTAGTTGGCTCACTTTGTTGCGGATCTTTCTCTCTTTCCCACATAGAAGTGCTATGTGCAACTAGTGACCTTGAACAAGTTGTCTGAGACGTCCCAAGTAGTATACAGTCTCCAGCCTGAGAAATGTGGCCAATTTTTCTTAGATTAATGAAAAGAAAAAAAGAAAAAGAAATGAATGTAGTTGATTTTCATTTACCAAGAAGCAGGTACGGAGGAATCAGGACAAAGGTCTAAGTACTATACTGTATAAGCAGTAGGTTTTGTTCTGTTGTTTTGTTTTGTTTTTCAGATGGAGTTTCGCTCTTTTTTGCCCAGGCTGGAGTGCAATGGTGCAATCTCGGCTCACTGCAACCTCCACCTCCTGGGTTCAAGCAATTCTCCTGCCTCAGCCTCCCAAGTAGCTGGGATTACAGGCATAAGCCAACATGCCCAGCTAATTTTTTCTGTTTTTTTAGTAGAGATGGGGTTTCACTATGTTAGTCAGGCTGGTCTGGAACTGCTGACCTCAGGTGATCCACCCTCCTCGGCCTCCCAAAGTGCTGGGATTACAGGCATGAGCCACCGCGCCCGGCCAGCAGTAGGCTTTTGTTCATCGTTATGATCAAAGTCCTTAACTTTTTCTTTTTTTTTTAAATTACACTTTAAGTTCTGGGATACACGTGCAGAACGTGCAGGTTTGTTACATAGCTATACATGTGCCATGGTGGTTTGTTGCACCCATCAACCCATCATCTACATTAGGTATTTCTCCTAATGCTATCCCTCTCCTAGCCCCCCGCCCCTTGAAAGGCCCCCGTGTATGATGTTCCCCTCCCTGTGTCCATGTGTTCTCATTGTTCAACTCCCACTTATGAGTGAGAACATATGGTGTTTGGTTTTCTGTTCCTGTGTTAGTTTGCTGAGAATAATGGTTTCCAGTTTCATCCATGTCCCTGCAAAGGACATGAGCTCATCCTTTTTTATGGCTGCATAGTATTCCATGGTGTATATGTGCCACATTTTCTTTATCCAGTCTATCACTGATGGGCATTTGGGTTGATTCCAAGTCTTCGCTATTGTGAATAGTGCTGCAATAAACATATGTGTGCATGTGTCTTTATAGTAGAATGATTTATAATCCTTTGGATATATGCCCTCTAATGGGATTGCTGGGTCAAATAGTATTTCTAGTTCTAGATCCTTGAGGAATCACCACACTGTCTTCCACAATGGTTGAACTGATCTACACTCCCACCAACAGTGTAAAAGTATTCCTATTTCTCCACATCCTCTCTAGCATCTGTTGTTTCCTTACTTTTTAATGCTTGCCATTCTAACTGGCATGAGATGGTATCTCATTGTGGTTTTGATTTGCATTTCTCTAATGACCAGTGATGATGAACTTTTTTTCATATGCTTGTTGGCCACATAAACGTCTTCTTTTGAGAAGTGTCTGTTCATATCCTTTGCCCACTTTTTGATGGGGTTGTTTTTTTTTCTTGTAAATTTGTTTAAGTTCCTTGTAGATTCTGGATATTAGCCCTTTGTCAGATGGATAGATTGCAAAAATTTTCTCCTACTCTGTAGGTTGCCTGTTCACCCTGATGATAGTTTATTTTGCTGTGCAGGAAGTCTTTAGTTTAATTAGATCTCATTTGTCAATTTTGGCTTTTGTTGCCATTGCTTTTGGTGTTTTAGTCATGAAGTCTTTGCCCATGCCTATGTCCTGAATGGTATTGCCTAGGTTTTCTTCTAGGGTTTTTACGGTTTTAGGTCTTACATTTAAGTCTTTAATTCATCTTGAGTTAATTTTTGTATAAGGTGTAAGGAAGTTTCAGTTTTCTGCATATGGCTAGCCAGTTTTCCCAACACCATTTATTAAACAGGAAATCCTTTCCCCGTTGCTTGTTTTTGTCAGGTTTGTCAAAGATTAGATGGTTGTAGATGTGTGGCGTTATTTCTGAGGCCTCTGTTCTGTTCCATTGGTCTATATATCTATTTTGATACCAGTACCATGTTGTTTTGGTTACTGTAGCCTTGTAGTATGAAGTCAGGTAGCTTTTGCTTAGGATTGTCTAGGCTATGCAGGCTTTTTGGTTCCATATGAAATTTAAAGCAGTTTCTTCTAATTCTGTGAAGAAAGGTAATGGTAGCTTGATGGGGATAGCATTGAATCTATAACTTGGTTTGGGCAGTATGGCCATTTTCATGATATTGATTCTTCCTATCCATGAGCATGGAATATTCTTCCATTTGTTTGTGTCCTCTCATTTCCTTGAGCAGTGGTTTGTAGTTCTCCTTGAAGAGGTCCTTCACATCCCTTGTCAGTTGTATTCCTAGGTATTTTATTCTCTTTGTAGCAATTGTGAATGGGAGTTCACTTGTGATTTGGCTGTTTGTCTGTTATTGGTATATAGGAATGCTTGTGATTTCTGCACACTGATTTTGTATCCTGAGACTTTGCTGAAGTTGCTTATCAGCTTAAGGAGATTTTGGGCTGAGACGATGGGATTTTCTAAATATACAATCATGTCATCTGCAAACAGAGACAACTTGACCTAACTTTCAATGGAATCATTTTAAGAATCAAAGATCCGAAGAGGGTCTTTTAAAAAAGGATCATTTTAAGAAGGATCTTAAAAACCATCCCTTAGGCTGGGCACGGGTGGCTCACACCTGTAATCCCAGCATTTTGGGAGGCTGAAGCAGGTGGATCTCCTGAAATCAGGAGTTTGAGACCAGCCTGGCCAACATGGCAAAACCCTGTCTCTACTAAAAATACAAAAAAAATTAGCTGGGCATGGTGGCGGGTACCTGTAATCCCAGTTACTCAGGAGGCTAAGGCAGGAGAATCGCTTGAACCTGGGAGGTGGATGTCACAGTAAGCCGAGATCATGCCATTGCACTCCAGCCTGGGTGACAAGAGTCTCAAAAAAATAAAATATAATAAAATAAAAAATAAAAATAAATAAAAACCATCCCTTGTTTTACAAAGGGATATAGCTGAGGGCCCTGAAAGGCTCCAGGGCTGGATGAAGTCAGAGAGCCACATCTGCACAGAGCCGGCTCCTTCCACTGCCCCCAGGTGATTTTCAACCCCAACCCATCCAACCACATTCTGACCTTCTTGGCTTAACTCCTCCACTAGCATCTAAAAATTGTGAATCACATCACCCACTGTGCATCACACACTGTGCACATATGACCAGTTTCTTGGCTTTGATGTAAACATGGCTTTCCTCTTGTTAAACCAGAAATAAAAGGAAGAAAAGGAGATGAATGGGGAGAAGGAGGAGATGAAGGGGGATCAAGGGAGTGAAGAAAGAGGAGAAGAAAAATGGATTTGTTATACCATAGGTAACTTAAAACCTGATATTTCTCCCTTCGTATACATGAATGTGTTCTTGTAAAAAAGGAATAAAGTTTCCTTTCTAGCCTCTTCCCTGGAGATAACCACTGTCCTCATTTTCTTCACATTTACATGAATAGGTACATACATGTCACATATTGTAACATTCCCATTGTGCAGCTTCCTTTTCTCCTTCAACAATACGCCCTGCAAACCTTTTCATCCTAGATAATAAAGCTCTACCCCACTTGCTGTAAGTGAGGCAGATGGCAGCAGTTTAGCCATTTTCCAGTGGAAGGAGCACCAATTTACAGTCCCACTTATAATGTCAAGAAATATAATGCATTGTGATTTTTACCCCAGAAGATCTTTAGTGCCTCAAGTCCTCTCAATCTACCTTGCTTCTGCTGAGTGCAACTATCTACTTCCAAGCTGTCCCGTAATGGCTTTCTTGGGTTATATTTCCACTAGCAATGGACACACTAATCACTTTAAAATGTATTTATATATTATTTGCAAAGGCATGAAGTCATTTATCACACCTACAGCAAAATTATGATACGTCAAACATTTTCTTTTTTTAATTTTTAATTTTTACTTATTTATTTATTTATTTTTTGAGATGGAGTCTCACTCTATCGCCCAGGCTGGAGTACAGTAGCGAAATCTTGGCTAACTGCAACCTCTGTCTCCCAGGTTCAAGCAATTCTCCTGATTCAGCCTCCCCCAAGTAGCTGGGACTACAGGCGAGTGCCATCACGCCCATCTAATTTTTTGTATTTTTAGTAGCGAACCAGGTTTCACCATGTTGGCCAAGCTGGTCTTGAACTCCTGACCTCAAGTGATCAACCCACCTCGGCCTCCCAAAGTGCTGGGATGAAAGGCATAAGCCACCACACCTGGCCCAAACAGTTTCTTTAAATGTGCATATTAGAAGCACCATTTAGAAGCACTATGTTGCCATATGCTTCAAATAATACTGAAATTACACTATTGCTTCTGCCTAGTCCATCTACCAAGGCTGGCTGGCCCCCACTGTACCTTTTAAAGACATCAATATATGGAAAGGAAAAGAACAAATTAGTGGAAGACTTTCTCCAAGACAAAAAGATGAACACCAAAAGAAATACAAAAAAGCAAATCAGTCATGGTTTAAAAACGGGCTCATGGCTCCATCTCTACTGAGATGTATCCCTCAAAATTGTATTGGTCACTGAAATTGTAGAATAGTTCACTCAAGGGGTATATTTTAAAGCCTATTGTTAGATTATAGCATGCATAGCATGCTCACAGCTCACTGCAGCCTTGAGCTCAGCCTCCTGAGTAGCTGGGACCACAGGCATGTGCCATCATGTCCAGCTAATTTTCACATTTTTTGTAGAGACAGGGTAGGGTTTTGCCATGTGGCTCAGGCTGGTCAAGTGATCTGCCAGCCTCAGCCTGAGCTCAAGTGATCTGCCAGCCTCAGCCTCCCAAAGAACTAGGATTAGAGGTGTGAGCCACTGCGCCTAGTCCACGATTTTTAAAATGTATTATTTCCTTAGAAAGTTCTTCATTCTATGAATTTCCACATAACATTTGCAAATGTTATGTGGAAAAATAACAAATAAAAAAAATAACAACAACAACAACAAAAAATAACAAATAACAAAATAATCTCATGAACATACTGCAGTCTCATCCTGATGCATCTGAATGTGCACTTTCCAGAGAGAGGGTAAATAAAGACAAAACAACAGGCTGCACATATTCTGGACAGCAGGTTCATAAACGGCTGAGGACTTTTACCCTGGCTGATTGGATTGCCTGTCCGTCTTTATTGTGTGCTGATTCCTACCTACCCATTCCATTGTTTTACTTCTGTTCCTGGGACGACCAACAGTTGTGGTTTGCCTGGGACTGAGGGGGCTTCCCAAGGCATGGGACGTTCAGTTTTAAAATCAGAAAAGTCTCAGGCAAAAACCCAGGATGGGTTTGGTCACTCTATTCAGTAGCCTTCTTGCAAAAACCACCACTCTATCCTCACAGTACATCAATCCCATGCACACTACTAATAACACCCTCAGCGGCTTGTACACACCTCTATCATAGCCCTCACCACCCAGATGACTATTTACAGAGCTGGTCTCTGTAATAAGCACACAGTTGTTGCCCAGTAAATGCTCAGATTGATAGATCGACCGATAGATTCAGCCTAAAGAGAGTGGGATGTAGGACTTGGCATAAAACGAGAGGTCTATTTATCTTGATGACTGGGGACAGAGCAGAAAGTGACAGATCATGAGCTGATTTTATGCATGTATTTTGCTTCAAGATTCTTTTCAGCCATCAGTTGACTTCCTTCTGTCCTCAAGTCCCTGCTGAGCAACAGAGTCCCCAAAGGCCAAGCTCAGTGGGTAAAAGGCAGACCCAGCTTTTCTCCAAAGTGGCGAGGTCTATGTGACTGGGGCCTTAAATCTTTTCTTTTCTTTTTTTTTCTTAAGATGGAATCTTGCTCTCTCACCCAGACTGGAGTGCAGTGGCCTGATCTCGGCTCACTGCAACCTCCACCTCCCAGGTTCAAGCAATTCTCCTGCCTCAGCCTCCCGAGTAGCTGGGACTATAGGTACGTACCACACTTGACTAGTTTTTTGTATTTTTGGTAGAGACGGGGTTTTGCCATGTTGGCCAGGCTGGCCTCAAACTCCTGACCTCAAGTGATCCTCCCACCTCAGCCTCCCAAAGTGCTGGGATTACAGGCGTGAGCCACCGTACCCAGCCAGGGGGTCTTAAATCTTAAAACATAAAAAGGAACTCAATTCAATAAAATTTGTATTTAGAAGAAATAGTACAAAATGTGCACAAATAAAAGGCTGTGAAAGGAAATTACATGTTCATGGAAGAGATACTAGGCTTGGCTGAAGCAAAGGATGATAACATTTGAGGCAATAGAGATTTGCATAGGCCAAAGCAAAATGTTTTGTATGCCCAAACATTGTCAGTGGAAATCAGTGCACTCTCTTTAGTGTGCCATTTCACACTAATTATCAGCATTTAAAGCGAATATCCTCCTTGACACAGCAATCCCCATCTAAGACTAGTACTTGCAAAAGTACATCCAGATGCATGAATGAGGATATTCACTGAATCACTGTTCAAAAACCAAAATGAAAACAATAAAACAGAAACTATATGAAATGTCCATCAATAAGGATTGATTAGATAAATAAATTATTATCAATCCATTAAAGGGAGTACTGTATAACCATTATAAACAGGAAGAGAGCACTATATGAGCTGATATGGAAATATCTCCAAGACATATTAAGTGAAAAACACAAGGTACATAAGAGTTTACACAGTACGCTCTCAAATGGGTTGGAAAAAAACTTCAAGTATTCGTGATTTTGCTATACATGCTTTTGTTGTTGTTGTTGTTGGGTTTTTTGTTTGTTTGTTTGTTTTGAGACAGAGTCTTGCTCTGTCACCCAGGCTGGAGTGTGCAGTGGTGCGATCTCAGCTCACTGCAGCCTCCACCTCCCAGGTTCAAGCAATTCTTCTGCCTCAGCCTTCTGAGTAGCTGGGATTACAGTCACGTACCACCACAACCAGCTAATTTGTTTGTATTTTTAGTAGAGATGAGGTTGCACCATGTTGGCCAGGTTGGTCTCAAACTCCTGACCTCAAATGATCTGCCTGCCTTGGCCTCCCAAAGTGCTGAGATTACAGGCGTGAGTCACTGCCCCCAGCCTTATACATGTGTATTTTATATGCACACACAGATACATGTGCTTTTTACATGCCTAGAAAATATCTAGAAAGATACAGAAGGGTATTTTTCATGCTACAACTTACATACTCTAAATTTTTTACCATGATCATATTACTTTTACAATAAACAGTAATTTTAAAAACTACTTTAAATAAACTTTTTTCCTATCAAAAACTATGAGTTTTATCCTAGAGCTAAAATGGTCCCAAGACAGGAGTTTTAAGTTATGCAATGACTAAATAATAAATATCTATTCTATGCCAAATAGATAAATCTAAGTTAGTTACAGTGGCACTTACAGCTTCAAGATAACTCTCTTGGTAGAGTCAAATGGATTAAGTTCTGAGTTCAGCTGTGCTAAGCTTTTGACGACAGCAAGTTACATAAACTCTCTAGGCCCCAATTTCCACCTTTAACAAATGGATATAATAAATAGCACCCATTGTCTAGGGTGAGTATAGAGTACCCAGCAGAGCTTCAACACATAGCAAATAAGTAATGGTAGATAGTAGTATCTGAAGGTGTAGTAGTGATGTGCTACCCCTAAGACCCATTAAGAAGGTTCTAGATCCCTCTCCCAGTCTTCTCCTGATTTAACATTGTCAATTCCTCCAACTTTTTCTCAAAACTGGTAATGATTATTAGTTTCCTATAAACTAGGTAATTAGACCTGTTGCCTTATTATGAGGATTTAAGAGGATATTTATCACCACATAACAGTTCACTGTCTTTCTCAACACAGGAGTAAGATAAGCATGGGAATGTTCTGTGATAAGCATCAAAATATAAGTAGTACGTAAGAACACAGGGGAAGAAGGCCGGGCATGGTGACTCACGCCTGTAATTCCAGCACTTTGGGAGAATTGCTTGAACCTGGGAGGCGTTGCAGTGAGCCAAGATTGCACCACGGCACTCAAGTCTGGAACAGAGCAAGACTGTCTCAAAAAAATTTTTTTAAAATAGGAACAGAGGGGAAGAAACATTTTTTGCTAAATTCTTTGGACCTACACTCAACAAAGCTAGGCAATGACCTTATTATCTGACACCTTACGCTCTCTGCTTTGCCAAGGCGATTTTTGTGGTTTATGAGTATTCCAAGGAATAAAGTTTGTCAGATGGGCCAGCTGGGCTAATCAGCCAGACACTGCAGTTGAGGATCAACCGTTCATTTCTGAAAACGACTTTAGCACTCACTACGTAGAGTAATAGCTCCAATGGGACTAGATTAAAAGTGAAGACAAACTCTCCCTTTCATCCAGCCCTACGACTTTCAAGACAGACTCAGAGAAGCAATACACTAGCTTTTTTGGCCAAAATAACCAAGCTTGACCCTCCCTCTCTGTAGACCCCAGACGCCACATATAATAACCTTGCTAAGTGTGTGAGAACCTGTCATCAAGCTGTCTTTTCTTCTTGAACTCTGGTGAAATCCTTACTCTTTCACTATATTCGTTATTTACAAAAGGACAACTTGTGTTACCACTGGTGTTTCTCCTTATTGAAAGTACCCAGAACTACTCCAGCCCATCCTCTGTGTGCAGCTATTTACCCCTGACAGCATGCTCTGAGAGGTTATGCAATAGATAAGTCATGGCCACTTCCACTCACTGTCTTTCATAGTCGCTGTAGAAAGCAGAGGGCCAGGTTTTCTTTGAGACCCTGTTGCCCAGGCTAGAGTGGAGTGGCGCGATCTCGGTTCACTGCAGCCTTCAACTCCCAGCCTCAGGTGATCCTCCCACCTCAGATTCCCAAGTAACTGGGACAACAGGTGCGTGCCACATGTCCAGCTAATTTTTGTATTTTTTTGTAGAGATGAGGTTTCGCCATGTTGCCCAGGTTGGTCTCGAACTCCTGGATTCAAGCGATCCACCCAAGTGCCTTGGCCTCCCAAAGTGCTAGGAATACAGGCATGAGCCACAATGCCCAGCCTTAGGTTTTCTTAAGGAAGTAACCTAATCATAAAAAAAAAAGCAGGAGTGTTTGTATGGAAGCCAGCATGGATTTCAGCACTGAGGGAAGGGAGAGGCCAGACTTCTGGATTGTGGCCCCCCCATGCCAGAAATGTGAGCATGACAGCTCCCTCCACAACAGCCCAGTTTTCTCATCAGATGAATAAAAGGGCAGGGACTAGATCATCTGAGATTCCTGCAGGCAGTAAACACCTGACTCCTGCCAAAGACATTCTCTCTAGCAAATCCAGAAGGAAAAGTCCTAAACAACAACCTCAAATTCACAGTGACCCAAACCAGGAGTTCCTGTTTTCCTTGTTTGGGCGGTGAAAAGATAAGCCACAGAAATGACCACGCAAAGTCTCACATTCTGTACCAGGATTCTGAGCCATGGAAATACACAAATAAGAGGCATTTCCTCTCCCAGCTGCAACCCTTCCCTACCACAAGAACTAAAAACACCCAGGATTCTGTAATGGGGAAGTTTCTGCTCACCCTTATCTAGGGACCTAGACAAGTCCAAAACCCGCACATTATCACTCCCAAACTTTCCTTTCACCCCTCAGACTTCAGAACTGGAGAAAGCACAGTCCTGGGGGAGTTGAATTAGCGGCTTGCGCAAGACAGGACACCAAAGGCAAGAAAAAAAGAACGAGTAGTAATTAACTTGGTTCTGACCAAAAATAACTCGACCATTATAGGCATGTTCTTGGGGTTGGGACAAGTCTGCCTGGTGGGAGTGACCCTAGCCGCGGGGACCTGCCGGGGGCGTGCTCTTCCCAGCACTCCGAGAGCAGGTATTCAGGGCAAAAACGCACAATGTGACCCAAGTGCGTCACGCCACAGAGATCCCAGGGGAGGAAGAGACTTGTCCCGGCAGGTTCACCGCCCCCAACTGACCCAAACAAGGAGAATGAGCTGACATAGCCCCTGGTTCTGGACGCGTGAGGGCCAAACAAGACAATAGGACCATCACACACACAACACAAAAAATGACAGGAGGAGGAAGAGGAGCCCAGCTGTCGGGAATGGGGACAGGAGAGGAGGACAGATGGAGAACTGGAAGGAGCGTGCCGAGGAGGGGGTGTGGACTGACTCAGCCCCTGGAGAGAATGCCCCCAGATACGCGCAGGAACCCACGTCCAGCTTCCAGACGCTGCGGCACGGGGACAGCCCCCTCCCGCCGGCCAGCCTGCCTTCCCCTCTCCCGCGCCCCGCACCGTGTTGTAGAACTCGGCGATAGCAGGCACGATGGTGTAGTTGTCCTCGCACCAGTCCACCTCCGAGCTGCCAGCCTGCAACTGGTCCCACCAGTGCGGGGCGCCCATGGCCACCCTGGAGCATTGGAGCAGCTGCTCCCGCAGCCGAGAAGAGCCCAGAGCTGCTGCAGAGGCAAACCGCGGCGACAGCCCGCGGCGACAGCGGCTTTATGAAGTACCGGGCAGCCGCCGGATGTGCGCCTCCCAGCCGGCCTCCCGCGCTCCGCCCCGCCTCGCCTCGCCTTGCCTAGCCTCTGGGACGTGACTCGTTCGCAGGCCCTCCCCGGCCCCGCCCCCTGGGAGGTCACGCCCACCGCGGGGCGGGACCCGCGTGGAAGGAGGGGTCCAGGGTGGGGCACCGGGAGGCGGGGTCCGGGCTCCAGACGCTTCCAGACTACCCAGCACCCGGCAGGTGGCCAGGGACTCGATGGTGCTACCCACGCCTGCCCACGCCCATCTCCTGGCTCAGACTCGCAGGCGCCCCCGGATTGAAGGAGCGCCAGAACTCTCCCTGGCAAAAAATTTAAAATAAAAAGAAATCCAGGAGGACTTGGACCTCTCTGGACTCAGGGAGAGTTTGCAGCAATTTTGCTGCGCCGGGCGTTGGACGCCAATGCTCACACCAGAGAAGTGCCCTCAGTCCCTCCGAGGCCGGACGCCACTCGCTGCAGTCACTGTGGCAGGAAGACCTTCCTGGCTGCTGGAGCAGGCTGGGTCGCCCACTCCCTGGGGGAGCACTTCTATTTAGAGTACGTTCCTGCCCTCCCTCCCCTTGGCTCCAGCGTTAGGGCTTAATCTAGCCTTCGATATGGGGACTTAGGCAAAGGGTCAAACGTCAGCCATCCCAAACTGCAGAGGATGTAGTGTGGCACCTATGACATCTCCAAGATATCGAGGTTCAAGAGGTGATAGATAACATACATATGCCAGGGGCTATCTGAAGAGTTTCCATGTATCACTCATTTAGTGTGCCCAGCGGAGACCCTGTGAGGGACTTCTATTAGCAAGTGACAGAGCTGGAAATTCAATTCAGGCAAGATGTCCTCAGATCCAGTCATAACTAATTTCTTTTGCTTCTGTAACTGTTCTGCGGTTTCTAAATGAAAGTCAATCTGGTTCCCAGGATCCCTGGAGGAAAGCCACCTTCTGTGTGTATGTGGTGGCTCCCGTTCTCCTTCCTTGAAAGGTTGTAGGATTCTAGGTCAGGACAGGGGCAGAAGAGGCTGGGGCAGCAGCCCATTGGTGACTGTCGTTAGGACGTCTTGCTCGGACTGCAGGGTACCCTAAAGCCAGCAGCTCCCCAAGGTCTGCCCTCTCTCTGGGCCTGAGTGTCCAGCAGGACCCTCGGTGGTGCTTCAGTGTCCTATGCACCAAGTGTTTGTCTGCCTACCGGTACCCACAGAGCCATGTACAAGTCCCCAGAGATCTCCATCACTGACAGAAACTGCAAGCCCCGCCGCCTCTCCTAGTCTCTAGAAAATCCAGGTTTGCCCCCCAGGGGCCAAACCACACTCCTCCTTTCATCTTTGTCCCAACTTCTATCCCTTCCTCCTGCTTTACAGGCAATTCCACTGCCCTCCGGAGCCCAAGTAGAAGATACACTCTTACCTTCCCTTAGGGTCGATTTACTCAGACCTACAGGATACCCCGTGTGAGCTGGCCACCTAAGAAGGGCGGTTGGGGGCCGGGCGCAGTGGCTCACGCCTGTGATCCCAGTACTTTGGAAGGCTGAGACGGGCGGATCACGAGGTCAGGAGATCGAGACCATCCTGGCTAACACGGTGAAACCCCGTCTCTACTAAAAAATACAACAAATTAGCCGGGCATAGTGGTGGGCGCCTGTAGTCCCAGCTACTCGGGAGGCTGAAGCAGGAGAATGGCGGAAACCCGGGAGATAGCGCCACTGCACTCCAGCCTGGGAGACAGAGCGAGACTCCGTCTCAAAAAAAAAAAAAAAAGGGGCGGTTGGGGGTGGATGTTTCCCACAGCCACAGAAGAAAGATACATCAGTTAATTTCTGTGTCTCAAAATGCTACACCAACTGTTCAGCAATAGAATTTTCTATGTAGTCAATATTTTACTTCTTCCAACAACAGTTTACTTGGAAATATATCCATATTCATCAAAATATAATAGTATTTTTAAAAAAATCATTATTTTATATGCCAGGGATTCTCAAAGTGTGGTTCCTCCCTTTCTTTTCATATTCATTCTCTTACCAGTGTACATTGGAGTTTCCCAGAGGATACATGATGTGTGATGTCATTACCTCTCTGACAGCTAATGGAACACCTGCTTGTGATTCTTTGGTATTAAAAGTCTGTTTAAATCTCTAATATGGTCACATATTGATATTACCATATAAACCACAAGTTCTCCAGTGTTCTCAATATTTTTTAAGAGTGTAAAGGAGTCCTCAGACTAAAAAGATTGAAAGTTGCTGTTAAAAAGAAAGATATTCCTGGCCGGGTGCAGTGGCTCATGCCTGTAATCCCAGCACTTTGGGAGGCCAAAGCAGGCAGATCACCTGAGGTCTGGAGTTCGGGACCAGCCTGGCGAACTTGGCAAAACCCCGTCTCTACTAAAAATACAAAAATTAGTAGGGCATGATGGTGGGTGCCTCCAGCTACACAGGAGGCTGAGGCAGAAGAATCACTTGAACCCAGGGGGCAGAGGTTTCAGTGAGCCAAGATCACGCCACTGCACTCAGCTTGGGCAACAGAGCAAGACTCCATCTCAAAAAAAAAAAAAAAAAAAAGGAAATATTCCCAATTAAACTATTTGTAATACTTTTTCATTGTTTAGAATTTTTAGTGAACAAGCACAGACTTAGGCCTACATTGTTATCATACATCTCTTGTGCATACATAAGAAGGAAGGTATAAGCAAAAATAAATTCATTAAAGAATTCCTGTAATTTCTTTACATTCAGAATCTCTATTATTCTTCTGAGTCATTTTTGAGCTTATAGTCATTGGAGTCTGTGTCGTTCATACAGAAATGTCCTCTGTGTCCTTAATTACTATGTGCTAATAATGCAGCATTTCTTAAAACTATTCCACTACTGTTTTCTTGCAAACTACTGACACCTGTTTTACAAATTTTGATGCTGGGACTCTCCTGATCTTACCTGAAGGTGTCAATGGAAGGTTTCCAGACAACAGGGAGCATGTTTCTTTTCCAGATGGTCCTTATATAATCTGTTGAGAGAAACATGGAGATTACAGTTGACAAGTCATCCCACCAGGAATAACCACCAAGTTTGTACACGTGCAGGCAGTGACACCACATCACAACCATGATCTAGCCAACCATAATCATAAAATGCCATCCATGGTAAAATGCATCAGGATTTCAGAGATTTAACAATGCAAAACAATGTGAGTTTTAGCACCAGTGAAATATTAAATTTGCTGAATGTCATTCATCCTTCTTTGCAAGTCTTGCTGAGGGAATGATGGGAGTTTTTCATCCTCCACAGTAACTCTTATTGTCAGTGACAATTGTAGTTCAAAATCAGTCAGCCACCTTGGTTCCTTCTAATTACAACTGCACAGAGACCGTACTTGAGCCACACTGTCTCTAAAATTTTGTTTTCATAGCTCTCTCCCTTGTTAACATTTTTTTTTTTTTTTTTTTTTTTTTTTAGGCAAGGTATCCCTCTGTTACCCAGGTTGGAGTGCAATGGTGCAATTTCAGCTCACTGCAACCTTGACCCCCACCCCCGGGACTCAAGCGATCCTCCCACCTCAGCCTCATGAGTAGCTAGGATCACAGGGGTGCACCACAATGCCCAGCTAAATTTTGTATGTTTTGTAGAGACAAGGTTTCATAATGTTGCCCAGGCTGGTCTCGAACTCCCGGGTTCAAGTGATCCCTTGAGCCTCCCAAAATGTTAGGATTATAGGAGTGAGCCACTGCATCCAGCCAACATTTTTAAAATAAATACAATATTAGTAATTTAACAAGAGGGCCTATCAGGAGGTTATAAATTTTAAAATTGATTTATATTAATTGCATGATGCCTTAGAAACTACTGCTAGTAGTTGAATACAAAATTCTGATGTCTACTGTAAACTAAGTTTGTTGAGGGAAGGATGCAGTGACAGCAAGGAACAGAACTCCTGAGTTCCAACGATTTGGCTTACAATGCTTTTGGCCTACATGACTCAGTGATACAGATCCATAAGGGAGCAGGTTTGAAGGAACAGCCCTTGCAAGGAATTCAGAATGCTAGCACCTTCTATTTTTACATAGTGTATAACAATGTTTATTTGGTATAAGTAAATATCTGAAAATAAATATCCAGTTCAACTGGTTCCACAAGTGGAAATTATCAAGTCACAAAGTCTTCCCTGGGGTAAAAAATGCAGGCACCTGTGTAAATGAAGCAAGAAGTGCCTGATCAAGGATGAAATTGTATGTATCTTCCTGTTTGACTGGAGTTTTTCATTGTGGTCCAGCTTGTGGCCCATTGTTAGGCCAGTGGTTAAGGCCAGCCCAGCAGCAGCAACATCCCCTGGGAATCTTTTACAAATGTGAGTTCCAGTCCCCACCCTAGATCTATTGGATCAGAAACTCCAGATGGAGCCCAGCAACCTCTGGCTTCACAAGCCCTCAGGTGATTCTGACTCACGCTCAGGCTCACGATGAGGAAACCAGGGGCTCTGAGTCTGCCCGGGACCCCTTCAGCTCAGAGGAAAACAGAAGAAGCCAGCAAGACTGTGCTTGTTTTGCTAAAATCTGAGGCAGTTTTCAGGCTCAGACTTGTAGATGAGAGTTGTAGGAACCAAGTCCTCACTAGAGAAACACTGCTGCAGTCACTGCAGAAGGTGCTTGTGTTAACTGGGACAGGTGCCGCTCCTTTACTGACAGGCCATCAGTGGTAAATTCTGCTGTTGTCAGTAGCCTCTATTTAGAAATGCCACTCTTGTGTGTGTGTGTGTGTGTGTGTGTGTGTTTGTTTTTGTTTTCCTTTTTATGGAGATGTGTCTTGCTATGTTGCCCAGGCTAGTCTCAAGTGATCCTCCCACCTTGGCCTCCCAAAATGCTGGGATTACAGATGTGAGCTGCCACACCCAGCCAAGATCACAAAGCTAGCAGAGGATGGTTTCCATCCATCAACCTCTGCCTTATGGGTCCAGCACGCTTCCACTGCACCACTCTGCTGTTCCCTCTCTCCTTTTTCTAATCTGCACTGGAAAACCACAATGTTAACCTCTCTCCTATCGGGGGAACCGGCCCCCAGTATTTCAACGTAGGTTCTTTCTTTTTTCCCTAAGTGTCAGCTGGTCTGAGAAATAAAGAGAATGAGTACAAAGAGTGGAATTTTACAGCTGGGCCGCTGGGGGTGACATCACATATCGGTAGGCCCGTGATGCCACCTGAGCCGCAAAACCAGCAAGTTTTATTAAGGATTTCAAAAGGGGAGGGGGTATACAAGCAGGGAGTAGGTCACAAGGCTCATATGCTTCAAAGCGCAAAAAGGAGAACAAAGATCACACGCTTCTGAGGCCAATAAAGATCACAAGGCAAAGGGCAAAGCAAAGATCACAAGGCAAAGGGCAAAATCAAAAACTCCTGATAAGGGTCTATGTTCAGCTGTGCACGTATTGTCTTGATAAACATCTTAAACAACAGAAAACAGGGTTTGAGAGCAGAGAACTGGTCTGACCTCAAATTTACCAGGGAGCGGTTTTTTCCCCACCCTAATAAGCCTGAGGGTACTGCAGGTGACCAGGGTGTATTTCAGTCCTTATCATAACTGCATCAGACAGACACTCCCAGAGCGGCCGTTTACAACTCCCCCAAGGAATGCAATTCTTTTCCTAGGGTCTTAATATTCCTTGCTAGGAAAAGAATTTAGCTATATCTCTCCTACTTGCATGTCCATTTATAGGCTCTCTGTAAGAAGAAAAATGTGGCTCTTTCTGCCTGACCCCACAGGGAATCAGACTTTATGGTTGTCTTCCCTTGTTCCCTAAAATCGCTGTTATTCTGTTCATTTTCAAGGTGCACTGATTTCATATTGTTCAAACACACATTTTATAATCAATTTGTACAGTTAACACAATTATCACAGCGTCCCGAGGTGACGTACATCCTCAGCTTATGGAGATAATGGGATGAGATTAAAGTAAGACAGGCATAAGAAATTATAAGAGTATTATTAGGGAAGTGATAAATGTCCATGAAATCTTCACAATTTATGTTTCTTCTGCCAAAGCTCCAGCTGGTCCCTCCATTCGGGGTCCCTGACCTCCCACAACACTCCCCTTTTTCTAATCTGCACTGGAAAACCAGAATGTTGGGTTTAGAATGAAACATGATAATTGCTAAAACAGAGGTACACATGTGCAAGCAGAAGGGCAGGGCCCAAGTCTGCAATGAGATCATGGGAGGTTTCACAGAGGAGGTAGCCTCAGAACTGAGCTTTATAAGATGAAAAGGATTTTACCAGGCAGAGCACTGGGGGGAGAAATGGAATCCTACAGAAGGAACAGCCCATACAAATGGATAGAGGTCTGAGAAAGCATACACGTTCAGGAAACTTCAGAAGCACAACCTGACCTAGAAAACCAATAAATGATATGAAGAGTAAGTCTTTTTGTTTTGTTTTGTTTTTGAGATGGATTCTCACTGTCACCCAGGCTGGAGTCAAGTGGCACTATCTTGCTTCACTGCAACCTCCACCTCCTAGGTTCAAGTGATCCTCCCCCTCAGCCTCCCAAGTAGCTGGGATTACAGGTGCACACCACCACACCCAGCTAATTTTTGTACTTTTAGTAGAGATGAGGTTCCACCATGTTGGCCAGGCTAGTCTCAAACTCCCGACCTAAAATGATCTGCCTGCCTCAGCCTCCCAAAGTTCTGAGATTACATCTGTGAGCCACCACACCTGGCCAAGAGTAAGTCTTTAAGAAAGAAAATCCTGATGGCAGAAAAATAAATTAGATTTCCAAAACTACTGGTAAGGTCTTTCAGTAAACCAGGTAAAGGATGATATGGGCATGACTAAGGCAATCATTCATTCCTTTACATGCTGCACTATGCCAGACACTTTTCTAGGTGCCAAGGGTTAAACAGTAAGCAAAACAGACACCGTCTCTGCCCTCACAGAGCTTTCGGTCTAGGGGCTGTCAGAAATTAAATAAGTTCATAAATAATTACAGTTGTCTCACAAGTGTCACGAAGGAGAAGTATAAATTCCACAACAGCTAATAGCAGTAGATGTGGCCTAGTCTCAGGGCATCGGAGAAGGCTTCCATGAGGAAGCTGAGAGAAGTGAAGTTTAAGGCAGGGGTAAACAGAATCAAAATAAAAGATGCAATTGAAATACAAAATGGCAATTGTGATAGATTATACTATTGATTCCAAATATTTGAACATACTTTCTCAGTCCATGAATATGAGACTTGGCTTTGTCATTTGCTATGATCATTGTATTGGTCCATTTTCATGCTGCTGATAAAGACATACCTGAGACTGGGCAATTTACAAAAGAAAAAGGTTTATTGGACCCACAGTTCCACATGGCTGGTGAGGCCTCACAATCATGGCAGAAGGCAAGGAGCAGCAAGTCATGTCTTACGTGGATGGCAGCAGGCAAAAAAGGGAGCTTGTGCAGGAAAACTCCAACTTATAATAACCATCAGATCTCATGAGACTTACTCACTATCACAACAGCAGCATGGAAAAGACCTGTCCTGATGATTCAATTACCTCCCACTAGGTCCCTCCCACAACACATGGGAATTCAAGATGAGATTAGGGTGAGGAGATAGCCAAACCATATCAGCCATGGAACTGATTTACACAATGACTGAACTTTGAAAGCTATTCCTAGTTTTACCATTCCTTTTTATTCCCTCTGCTGTATCCCAAATTGGAGCTTCTCTTCAGCCTAGATCCTGGAATGAAAAAGACCAGAGCTTCAGTCAACCTACAGCCAACATATAACTTGAAGAAAAAATAAAACAGTGTTGTTGGCCAGGTGTGGTGGCTCACGCCAATAATCCCAGCACTTTGGGAGGCCAAGGTGGGCGGATCACAAGGTCAGGAGATCGAGACCATCCTGGCTAACACAGTGAAAACCTGTCTCTACTAAAAATAGAAAAAATTAGCCAGGCGTAGTGGCGGGCACCTGTAGTCTCAGCTACTCTGGAGTCTGAAGCAGGAGAATGTCGTGAACCCAGGAGGCAGAGCTTGCAGTGAGCCAAGATCGCGTCACTGTACTCCAGCCTGGGTGACAGAGTGAGACTCCATCTCAAACAAACAAACAAACAAACAAACAAACAAACTTTGCGTTGCAAACCACTGAGATTTGGAGGGATTTTCTCTTACCCCAGCATAACATAATGAAGGCTGACAAATACAGGAGAATTAATAAAACTAAACTACTGATTAGAGATCAGACATGAAACAGTGGAAAAAATAGAAGACAGCTTCAAATAGTCTAGGCTGAGTGATCAGAAAATAAGTTACTAATCCAAAATGGAAAATAGAAGGGAAAGCAGTGATTCAGGTTTTGACTCGTTGAATTAAAGGCGCAGGCTAGTGAGAATTAGTATTAGCAACAAGAATATCTGGGAAGAGATATTCTCTTGGCAACTGAAAAGGCAAGTTAAGATACCATAGACAGGTCACGATTAGAGAGATTTGTTAATCAGGAGGACAGATGAGATACTTGAAAGCCATAGCAGACAAAGAGAATGGAGGTCTGGGGCTAGTATGTGGGACGTATCTCCTTGGACACACTTACATTTACAGAGGCCTGAGTTATGAGGAGACACAGGTCCTGGCTGACGAGGAGCAGGAACAGTCAGAGAGACCTAGAGAGGACCAGGTGGGCGGGGCTGATAAATAAGGGGTGCAATGCCACCCATAGGCTGGCCAAAAAAAATCCACAAACAAACCAACCTAAACCAGATCAACACACTAGGTCTCAGAGCCATTTTACAGGGACAGAATCAGGTGGAGATTTTTTTTTTTTTTTTTTTGAGACGGATTCTTGTTCTGTCGCCCAGGCTGGAGTGCAATGGCACGATCTTGGCTCACTGCAACCTCCATGCCCCAGGTTCAAGGGATTCTCCTGCCTCAGCTTCCTGAGTAGCTGGGACTACAGGCATGCACCACACTCAACTAATTTTTGTATTTTTAGTAGAGACGGGGTTTCACCATGTTGGCCAGGCTGGTCTCAAACTCCTGAACTCAAATGAACCCGCCTCAGCCTCCCAAAGTGCTGGAATTACAGGCGTGAGCCACCGCGCCCAGTCAGAGATCTTGCTGAATCTTAAAAATGCAGATTCTGATTCAATAGGTCTTGAGTGGGGTCCAAGATTATGCTTTTCTAACGAACTCCCAGGTGATGCAGATGCTGCTGATCCATGGACCACATTTTCGTAGCAAGACTATAGAGAACAGAAGAAATGACAACATGCAGATACAATTGATAAAAATCCAGATTATGAGAAACTGTGACAGCCCAATTTCTTAAACAAAACAAAAGATGGAGAGAAAACCTATAGATTAAGAGACTTGAGAGACAAAACAACCAATTGCAAAGTGTAGACCTTATGTAGATCCTAAATCAGTTTGTGAAAACATACTTCTTAGGACAGTGGTGGGAATGTGATATCTGATATTAGAGAATTATTGATTGGGGGTGATGTGATCACAGTTTGATGGTTCTGTTTTTTAAAGTGACATTTCAAAGGGCTACACACTGTAGGATGTTCTATTTTTAATGACATTTTGAAAAATATAAAACTATAGGAACAGAAAACAGATGTGTAGTTGCATGGAGGTTGGGCAGAATTCACTGCAAAGGGATATAGGGGAATTTGGGGAGGGGACAGAACTGTTCTATATCCTGATTGTGATGGTTTTATGACCGAATAAGCTTATAAAACCTCAAAATTAGCCTAAAAAGGGCAACTTACAACATGTAAATTATACCTCAATAATAAACTTGAGCAAAGCCAAAAAGACACAAAAAAGGAAGGTTATTGTTTAGAGACACATACTGAAATATTTACCCATAAAGTATATGATCTAGGATTTGCTTTGAAATAAAGGAGGAGAGTGTCACTATGGGGGTGTAGACGGAGCAACATTGGCCTCAAATGGATAATTGTGAAAAGTGGGTGGTAAACACATTAAACTAATCTCTCTACCTGTACCTGTTTTAAAATTTTCATAATAGCCGGGCGCGGTGGCTCAAGCCTGTAATCCCAGCACTTTGGGAGGCCGAGGCGGGTGGATCACGAGGTCAGGAGATCGAGACCATCCTGGCTAACACGGTGAAACCCCGTCTCTACTAAAAATACAAAAAACTAGCCGGGCGTGGTGGCGGGCGCCTGTAGTCCCAGCTACTCGGAGGCTGAGGCGGGAGAATGGCGTGAACCCGGGAGGCGGAGCTTGCAGTGAGCCGAGATCGTGCCACTGCACTCCAGCCTGGGCGACAGAGCGAGACTCCGTCTCAAAAAAAAAAAAAAAATTTTCATAATAAAAGAGTTTTATTTTGGCCGGGCATTGGGCTCACGCCTGTAATCCCAACACTTTGGGAGGCCGAGGCGGGCAGATCACCTGAGGTTGGAAGTTTGAGACCAGCCTGACCAACAGGGAGAAACCCGTTTCTACTAAAAATACAAAAATTAGCTGGGTGTGGGGGCACAAGACTGTAATCCCAGCTACTCGGGAGGCTAAGGCAGGAGAATCACTTGAACCCGGGAGGCGGAGGTTGCAGTGAGCCAAGATTGCACCACTGCACTCTAGCCTGGGCAAGAAGAGCAAAATTGTATCTCAAAAAAAAAAAAAAAAAGAGAGAGAGAGAGAGTTTTTTTTGTTTTTTTTTTTTTTAAACCAAGGAGGCAAAGGGCTTCATGTGGCTTCACAAGCACCACAAGCACCAACATAGCCGAGAACTGCAAGAACACAAGTTGGTGAGTGAGGGCGAGGGCTCACACCTGTAATCCAAGCACTTTGGGAGGCTGAGGTGGGTGGATCACTTGACATCAGGAGTTCAAGACCAGCCTGGCCAACATGGTGAAATCCCGTCTCTACTAAAAATACAAAAATTAGCCACACGTGGTGGCATGTGCCTGGAATCCCAGCGACTCAGGAGGCTGTGGCAGGAGAATGCTTGAACCTGCGAGGCAGAGGTTGCAGTGAGCCAAGATCACACCACTGCACTTCAGCCTGGGCAACAGAGCAAGACTCTGTCTCAAAAAAATAAAGCAGTTCTGGTCCAGCCTGTGGTTATTACCTTTCCTCTTCATTCCAGAGAGCATAGGACTGGCAATGGGAGGCTACACCTGTGAGGGAGCAAATAGCAAACAGCCTCTCCAAGAGGGCCCCCACCCTCTCTCTTCATGAGACGGTCCTTGTACCCAGTGAAACTTTGGTAAATAAGCTGATTATCAGCTGTCTGGGTGGGGTCCAGGTGATACTGTGGCCACAGACTCTCTGGAACCAGGAAGATAGAAAGGTAGATACTGGTCAGTGTTATGCTCTACAATCCAACGGGCCTCTTGGGGCTGGGCTGTGAGGGAGTGGGCAGTGGCACATCAGAGACTACCTGTCACACCTGCTGGAAGGGCTGCATCACAATGGCCTGTAGATTTCATCCTTCCCTCACTCTGCCTGTGTTCAGCCTTTCAAAAACCAAAAAAACACTCTGGGAAAATGGAGGTGGTGTCAAAGAAGGAAATGAAGAGGGAGGAGGCCAGATTGGGGTAAAGTGTGATATGGGGCAGATGACATTTACATGACAGAAAAAAAAAAAGGTACAGAGATTGGGCAGGAACTTGAAGACAGGTTATGGGATGCTCCTTTGGTGTAAGAGAATCTTGAGCAAATGTAAGCCTAAAGAAAAGGAGCTTGAGTAGAAATATTCAAAATGCAAAAAGAAAAAAGGGTAATTTATTGCAGTATAATCTAGTGTTAAAAAAATATATATATATATAAAAGGGTAATTAATTAAACTAAATCCTGAAGAAAATGAGAAGAGATAGAATTAAAAATTCAAGATCTTTCCATTTGCCTGAAGACAAGGGATGGCATGGAGTAGCCAAGTATTGTTGTGTCTCTCCTGGCATCCCTTCTTTTTCCAAGACCTTCTGCTCCCTCTTATTCAATGAAGACTGCCCACCTTCCACCTCCCACCTTCCCCCAACCCCCAACTCCATTCAGATGGCTACCATAAGAACAACCATGGTATACACTGTGACCTGACTCTGTGGCTAACATTCATTGGTCCTGGAGTGAGTGGTGATCTAAGCTGGCTAATCAGAACGCATTTGTGGGAATTTCAAATCAGAATTGAGCTCTTCCAGTTCCACATGGTTGACTGACGAAATGGAGATATAAACCTGGGCACTATTGGTGGCCTGTTCCACCAGATGGCTGGGCAAGCAGAAATAGTTAACAGTAGAGAGAATAATGATGCTGCCCCAAATAAGGCTGTATAGAAAGAGCTAGTAAGGAGTCCCTGGCTCCAGCTATATGCCCAGGATCCAGCCACAAACAGTTTCCCAAGATACCCCAGAAACTTTATAGTAAAGTCACATTTTTGTTTAAGCTAGTTGGAGTTGGGTTTATGCCACTTAAAATCAAATGTCCTAACAGAACCCTATGCTAAGAAAGAGGGGAATGTAGAGAGTAGATATGAATACCTTGACACGTTTTGAGGATGAGAGAAGATAAAGCAGTTCATATTTCTGAAAGAAGTGGGAGAAAACATTGTCTACTGAAAAGGAGGGGGTAAAGTATGTCAGGGCCTTAAAGGCAGTGGAAAAGATTAGGACCAGTGAGCTCACCCTTTATTCTCTAATCATAACAGATAAAGGTAAGGATCTGAAATGTAGTATATTCAGTAGGAGGCAGTCATTGCCAGGAAAGTTGCAGACCAGCCACCAAGAAGCCACGAAAAAGATCTTTAATCTTTCTCATTAACAATGCAGTGGCCGGGCGCGGTGGCTCACGCCTGTAATCTCAGCACTTTGGGAGGCCGACGTGGGCAGATCATGAGGTCAGGAGATTGAGACCATCCTGGCTAACACAGTAAAACTCCACCTCTACTAAAAATAGAAAAAATTAGCCAGGCATGGTGGCGGGCACCTGTAGTCCCAGCTACTCGGGAGGCTGAGGCAGAAGAATGGTGTGAACCCAGGAGGTGGAGCTTGCAGTGAGCCGAGACTGCGCCACTGCACTCCAGCCTGGGCAACAGAGTGAGACTCCGTCTCCAAAAAAAAAAAAGAAAAAAAAGCAGCTTGGGAAACAAATGATACAGTAGTTAGGAAACACTTGACCCTCCTCTGAAGTGAAAAAATTCAAAGAAATTTCACCCTAGAAATATTTGATGGTTCTCAAAATGAACATACCACAAGCACTTAGATCTGTCATCACATACAAAAAGTTAGTGTATTTTAGGACAAGCATTTCAAATGAAACTTTCACAGGATTAGTGACATTTTTAGAAAATAATATGTGTAGCCAGGTGCAGTGGCTCACGCCTGTAATCCTAGCACTTTGGGAGGCCGAGGCGGGCGGATTACCTGAGGTCAAGAGTTCGAGACCAACCTGGCCAACATGATGAAACCCTGTCTCTACTAAAAATACAAAAATTAGCTGGGCATAGTGGTGTGTTCCTGTAATCCCAGCTACTAAGGAGGCTGAAGCAGGAAAATCACTTGAACCCAGGAGATGGAGGTTGCAGTGAGCTGAGATTGTGCCATTGCACTCCAGCCTGGGTGACAAAAGCAAGATTCCATAAGAAAGAAAGAAAAAGAAAGAAAAAGAAGGAAGAAAGGAAGGAAGGAAGGAGGGAGGGAGGGAGGGAGGGAAGGAAAGGAGAAAGAGGGAGGGAGCGAGGGAGTCTAAATAATACGTCATCTCCTTGCATACTTCAACTAACTATAAATGAATCATGAATTTTTAGTGTCCACCTTTCCAGCCAGTCAATGAGGAACAGGAAGAGGATGGGGCCCCAGTATCTCTGAGCCACACAGCTCCCCCTGCCATCTTGGTGGTGCTCCTGGGTTCTGTGTGGTTTCCTACCAGAAGATGAACTCAACCAGATTAAATCCCACACTCAACTTCCACCTGTGGACCGGCTGAAACCCCAGGGCCAATTGTTGCCAGAATTGTTATCTGTGCTTGTCAGGCCCAGAAGGGTCTTCTTCCAGCCTCTAGGTAGATATGGCCTTAGTTCTCCTAAGGGAATCAGTCCATTTGCATGATCCGGGTGTCTATAATGTTGTCATTTTGAAAATGCTGTATTAAGGGAATCACATGGAACGTAATCTTGCAAATTTTTTTTTTTTCACTAAGCATAATTCTATGGATATTTATTCAGGTCACTGCATATATCAATAGCTCTTGCTGTGTATTGCTTAGTAGTATTCCACGGTATGGATATACCAATTTGTTTAACCATCATTAGCCATTAAAGGACATCTGGGTTTTTTTTCCTTTTCTCACATTTTGCTATTACAGATAGTAGCTGATATCAACATTCATTATAGGTTTTGGTGTAAATACAAGTCATCATTTCCCTAAGGTAAATGTCCAGGTATGAAATTGCTGGGTCTTATGGTAATTCCATGTTTATTGTTTTAGGATACTGACAAACTGTTTTCCAGAGTGAGAATCCTATTTTACATTCCCACCAGCAACATATGATTTCCTAGTTTATCCACATCCCCACATTTGGTGTTGTCACTGTTTTTTATCTCAGCCATTCTGACAGTTGTGTAATAATATCTCATTATGGTTTTAATATACATTTCCCCAATAGCTAATGATGTTGAATATCTTTGCATGTGCTTAGTAGCCTTCTGCATAACTCCTTCAGTGAAAATCTCTGCATATCATTTGCTCATGTTCTAATTGGATTGCTTGTTTTATTTTGGCTTCATTTATTCCTTCTGTAGCACTTTCTTTATTTACATATGAGTTTCTGACCTATATAATTTTCCTTCTCTCTGAAGAACTTCTTTGAACATCTCTTGCAAGGCAGGTATACTCCATTTTTTTAACGCATAGGAAATTTTCATTACTCCTTCACTTTTTTTTTTTTTTTTTTTTTTGAGACGGAGTCTTGCTCTGTCACCCAGGCTGGAGTGCAGTGGCACAATCTTGGTTCACTGCAAGCACTGCCTCCCAGGTTCACACCATTCTCCTGCCTCAGCCTCCCGAGTAGCTGGGACTACAGGCACCTGCCACCATACCCGACCAATTTTTTGTACTTTTTTTTTTTAGTATAGACGGGGTTTCACCTTGTTAGCCAGGATGGTCTCGATCTCCTGACCTCGTGATCCACCCACCTCAGCCTCCCAAAGTGCTGGGATTACGTGGGATTACAGGTGTGAGCTACTGCACCGGTTTTTTTTTTTTTTTTTTTTTTTGGGCCGGGTTTTCCTTTTCCCCCCAGGGTGGGGTGGAATGGTGAGATCTCAGTTCACTGCAAACTCCGCCTCCCCACTTCAAGGGATTCATCTGTCTCAACCTCCCGAGTAGCTGGGAGTACAGGCGCACCATCACGCCGGGCTAAGTTTTATATTTTTACTACAGACAGGGTTTCACCATATTGACCAGGCTGGTCTCAAACTCCTGACCTCAGGTGATTCACCCACCACGGCCTCCAAAAGTGTTGGGATTACAGGTGTGAGCCACCGTGCCCGGCCTATTGCTCCTTCACTTTTAAAAGGATAATTTTGCTAGGCACAGAATTCTAGGTTCGTAGGTTTTTCTTTCAACAATTTAAATATTTTAGAATATTCTTTTCTTGCTTGCATACTTTCTGAAGAAAAGTTTGATATAATTCTTACCAAGTAAGGTTACTGTTGAGTTTTATGAGTTTTTCTGTATATTCTAGATACTAGCCCTTTGTCAGCTATGGGCTTTGCAAATAATTTCTCCCACTCTGTAGTTTGTCTTTGTATTCTCTTAACAGGATCTTTTAAGAGTAAAAGTTGACTGGGCATGGTAGTTCACACTTGTAATTCCAGCACCTTGGGAGGTTGAGGCAGGAGGATTGTTTGCATCCAGGAATTTGTGACCAGCCTGGGCAATGTAGTGAGACTCCGTACCTACGGAAAAAAAAAATCAGCTGGATGTGGTGGTGTGCATCAGTAGTCCCAGCTACTCAGGATGCTGAAGTGGGAGGACCACTTGAACCTGAGAGGTCAAGGCTGCAGTGAGCCATGATCCTACCACTGTATTCAGCCTGGATGACAGGGTGAAACCCTGTATCCAAAAAAAAAAAAAAAAAAATATTAATTTTGATGAAGTCCAATTTACCAGTTTCTCCTTTTTTTTATGACTCAAGTTTTGGCCAATGTGGTGAAACCTGGTCTCTACTAAAAATACAAAAATTATCCAGGCGTGGTGGTGGGTGCCTGTATTCCCAGCTACCCAGGAGGCCGAGGCAGGAGAATCACTTGAACCCAGGAGGCGGAGGTTGCAGTGAGCTGAGATCGTGCCACTGCACCCCAGCCTGGGTGACAGAGTGAAATTCTATCTCAAAAAAAAAAAAAAAAAAAAAGAAAGTTTTATAGTTTTACATTTTACAGCTAAGTGTGTAATCCATTTTGGTTTAATTTTTGTATAATGTGTGACACTTAGGTCAAGGTTCTTTTTTTTTTTTTTTTTTTGTCTACGGCTGTCTCATTGCTTCAGCATCATTTGTTGAAAGATTATCTTTCCTCCATTGAACTGTTTTTCCAACTTTGTCAAAAATCAGGTGGGCATATTTGTGAGGATCTACTTCTGGGTTCTCTATCATGTATCATATATCTATGTATCTGTCCCACTTACCAGTAACATATAGTCTTGATAACTGCAGCTATAATAAAGTCTTAAAATCAGGTTGACTGCTCTCACTTCATTCTTTTTTTTTTTTTTTGAGACAGTCTTGCTCTGCCGCCCAGGCTGGAGTGCAGTGGCGCCATCTAGGCTCACTGCAAGCTCTGCCTCCCAGGTTCACGACATTCTCCTGCCTCAGCCTCCTGAGTAGCTGGGACTACAGGTGCCCGCCACCACACCCGGCTAATTTTTTGTATTTATAGTAGAGATGAGATTTCACCATGTTAGCCAGGATGGTCTCAATCTCCTGACCTTGTGATCCGCCCACCTTGGCCTACCAAAGTGCTGGGATTACAGGCGTGAGCCACTGCACCCGGCCCTTTTTAAACATTGTTTTTAGCTATTTTAGTTCCTTTGCCTTTCCATATACATTTTAGAATAATCTTGTCTACATCCATATAGAATTTTCCTGAGATTTTGATGGGAATTGCATTAAACATATATATCAGTTTGAAAAGAAACGGTATCTTTACTGTGTTGAAACTTCCACCCCATGAGTACAGTTTGTCTCTTCATTAATGTAGATCTTTTGATGTCTTCCATTAACATTGTGTACTTTTCATCATTTAAATAATGTATGTTTTATTAGATTTCATTTCCTTGATTGTATTGCATTTTTAATTAGTGATCACATGTTCATAGCTAGTACATACAAATATGATTGATTTTCGTATTTTAGCTTGTATTTTGTAATCTTCCTGAACTCACTTGTTACTTATAAGAATTTGTAGATTCCTTGGAATTTCCTTAGTAGATAATCATGAGTGGTGACAAAAGACATCTTCACCTTGTTCCTGAGCTTAGGTGGAAAGCATTCAATCTTTTATCACTAAGTATAATATCAACTATGGGATTTTTTGCAGATACTCCTCTTCAAGTTGAGGATTTTTTTTCTTTTCCTGTTTCCTGAAAGTTTTTATCATGAGTGGATATTGAATTCTGTGAAATGCTTTTTTTACATTTAGTGATATGATTTTTATTCTTTACTATGTTCATATGGCAGATTACATTGATTGAGATTTTAATATTAAAAAAGCCTTGCATCCCTGGAATAAAACCCACGTGGTCACGGCATATAATTCTTTATATATATTGCTGAATTATATATGCTAATGTTTTGTTAAAGATTTCTGTGTCTATATTCACGAAGCATATTAGCTTACAGTTTTCTTTTTTGTACTGTTTTTGTCTGGCTTTGACATCAAGATGATAATACTAGCTTCATAAAATTAGTTTTATGTGTTCACTGAGTGTTCCTTCCTCTTCTATTTGCTGAAAGAGAGTGTATGGAATTGCTCTTAATTCCTCTTCAAATATTTGGTAGAATTATCCAGGAAAATCATCTGGGCCTGAAGATTTCTGACAGCTTTTAACTTATGAATTAAATTTCCTTAATAGTTATAAGGCTATTCAAATTACTTATTTTATATTGGGTGAGGTTGTGGTCATTTGCAGTTTTCAAGGAATTCATCCATTTCCATAGCTATATACCCATCTACACACATCATTTACCTGCGTAGAGTTAGTAGTGTTCCTTTACAATCCCTTTGATGTCTGCAGGATCCGTAATGGCATTCTGTTTCATTTTTGATACTGACAATTTGTGTCTTTTTATCAGTCTTGCTAGATGTTTGTGAATTTTATTGATCTTTTCAAAGAATCAGCTCTTTATTTTATTGATTTTTTTTCTATATTTTCCATTCCATTCTATTGTGCTTTTAACCTTATTATCTCCTTCCATCTTCTTGGTTTTGGTTGATTTTACTCTTCTTTTTCTAGGTTCTTGAGGTGGGAGGTTAGCTTATTGATTTGAGGTTTTTTCCTCTTCTCTAATATATACATTTAGTATTGTAAGTTTCCCTTTCAGTGGTGCTTTAGCTGCGACCCACAAATTTTGATTTTATTTTTATTTTCATTCAGTTCAATTGATTTTTAAATGTCCTTTGCAACTTCTTCTTTGATGCACAGATTATGCACAAGTATGTGGTTTAATTTTCAAGTGTTTGTTGATTTTTATTTTTTTTTACTTTTATTTTGGGTTCAAGAATACATCTGCATGTTTGTTACATAGGTAAACTTGTGTCATGGGAGTTTGTTGTACAGATTATTTCATCACCCAGGTATTAAGACTCGTACTCATTAGTTTTCCTGATCCTCTCTCTCCTTCCAACCTCCACTTTCCAATTGACCCCCAGTGTGTGTTGTTCCCCTCTTATGTTTCCATATGTTCTCATCGTTCAGCTACCACTTATAAGTGAGAACATGCGGTATTTAGTTTTCTGTTTCTGTGTTCGTTGGATAAGGATATTCATATTCCAGCTCCATTCATATTCCTGCAAAAGACATGATCTCATTGTTTTTTATGACTGCATAGTATTCCATGGAGTATACGTACTACATTTTCTTTATCCAGCTACCATTGATGGGGGTTTAGGTTGATTCACTGTCTTTGCTATTGTGAATAGTGCTGCAACGAACATATGTGTGCATGTGTCTTTATGATAGAATGATTTATATTCCTTTGGGTACACACCCAATAATGGGATTGCTGGGTTGAATGGTAGTTCTGTTTTTAAGTCTTTGAGGAATCGCCACACTGTTTTCTACAATGGTTGAACTAATTTACACCCCCCACCAACAGTATATAAGCGTTCCTTTTCCTGTGCAACTTTGCCAGTAACTTTTATCGTTTTTTCACTTTTTAATAATAGCCATTCTGACTAGTGTGAGATGGTATCTCACTGTGATTTGGATTTCTCTAATGATCAGTGATATTAAGCTTTTTTCTCATATGCTTGTTGGCTGTGTGTATGTCTTCTTTTGAGAAGTGTTAAAGTTCTTTGCCCACTTTTTAATGAGGTTTTTTTTCTTGTAAAATTTAAGTTCTTTATAGATGCTGGATATTAGACCTTTGTCAGATGCATTGCTTGCAAAAATTTTCTCCCATTCTGTAGGTTGTTTACTCTGTGGATAGTTTCTCATACTGTGCAAAAGCTCTTTAGTTTAATTAAATCCCATTTGTCAATATTTGCTTTTGTTGTGATTCCTTTTGGCATCGTTGTCGTGAAATTTTTGCCCATTCCTATGTCCAGAATGGTATTCCCTAGGTTGTCTTTCAGGATTTTTATAGTTTTGGGTTTTACATTTAAGTCTTTAATCCATGTTGAGTTGATTTTTATATACGGTGTAAGGAAGGGGTCCAGTTTCAATTATCAGCATATGGCTAGCCAGCTATCTCAGCACCACTTATTGAACATGGTGTCCTTTCCCCACTGATTGTTTTTGTCAAGTTTGTCAAAGATCAAATGGTTGTGGGTGTGCAGCCTTATTTTTGTGTTTTCTATTCTGTTCCACTGATCTATGTGTCTGTTTTTGTACCAATAGTACCAGGCTCTTTTGGTTACTGTAGCCCTGTAACATAGTGTGAAGTCGGGTAGTGTGATGGCTCATATTGGCATCTACTGATTGTCTTTTTTCACTTAGGTTTTTTTGTTTTGTTTTGTTTGCGAGACGGAGTCTCGCTCTGCCACCAGGCTGGAATGCAGTGGCATGATCTTGGCTCACTGCAACCTCTGACTCCCTGGTTCAAGCAATTCTCCTGCCTCAGCCTCCCAAGTAGCTGGGATTACAGGCACGCGCCACCACGCCCAGCTAATTTTCGTATTTTTAGTAGAGATGGGGTTTCACCATGTTAGCCAGGATGGTCTTGATCTCCTGACCTCGTGATCCGCCTGCCTCATCCTCCCAAAGTGCTGGGATTACAGGTGTAAGCCACTGCGCTCGGCCTTTTTTTCACTTAGTTTGAGACCTTCTTGGATATTGGCATGACAAGTGATTTTTAATTGAAGCCTAAACATTTATTTATTGTTATGCAACTCCAGATCTTATTTAAACTTTCTATTTTAGCTGGCTTTCTCTGACACCACTCTGCTAGGGGCAAAATGGGGCATCACCTCATTACTGCCCAGTGCAGATAGACATCCAAGTTGCCTACTGACATCTGAGAGAACACTGCTCTTTACCAATGGGTGGGAATAAAAGTCCAGGGTTCAGGCTAGGCACGGTGACTCAAGTCTGTAATCCTAGCACTTTCAGAGGCTGAGGCGGGCAGGTCACCTGAGGTCAGGAGTTCAAGACCAGCCTGGTCAATATGGGGAAACCTCATCTCTACTAAAAATACAAAAATTAGCCAGGCAAGGTGCCACACATCTGTAATTCCAGCTACTCGGGAGGCTGAGGCAGGAGAATCACTTGAACCCAGGAGGTAGAGGTTGCAGTGAGCCAAGATCACACCACTGCACTCCAGCCAACAGAGCAAGGCTCCGTCTCAAAAAAAAAAAAAAAAAAAAAAAAAAAAGTCCAGGGTCTCCCTGTTGTCTCCACTGACCTCAAAGGGCAGGAAGAGGCTCATTACTGGCAATCTGGGATAAAATTCCAGTTCCCTACTTTGTTTTCTCTGATGCCACCCTGGTCGGATTGAGATACCTTGTTAGGGTCTCATAAGAATGGAAGTGTAGGTTCCCACTTAGCCTTTGCTTCTTATAGTTGGGGTTGGGGACCATAGTTTTTTCTGTGGTGTTTGGCTGGAGTAGATTGTTATTGTCTAAAAGTTTTCCGTCTGGGTAGGCTGCCCCTTTCCTGGTCCTTTGATTAGAGAAAGCAGGCTTTGTTGGGGATGTTGTAGTCTAGGCCTGCTGGCACTTGTGTTGATGGATTCTTCAGTTCCAAGTCCTCTGGGTACCTTTTAGATGATTGTTTTATATGTTAATATAATGCCTAGGTTTTTTAGTTGTAACATTTTAGCAGGAATGTGCGCCCCTCCAAATCTCATGTTGAAATGTGATCCCCAGTGTTGGAGGTGGGGCTTAGCTGGAGGTGTTTAGGTTACGGAGGCAGATCCCTCATGAAAGCTTGGTGTCCTCCTCACAATAATGAGTTCTCACTCTATTATTTGACATGGCAACTATTAGTTGACATGAAAGCTAGTTACTTATTTATTATTTATTTATTATTATTATTATTTATCTAGATGGGGTCTTGCTCTGTTGCCCAGGCTGGAGTGCAGTGGCTGATCTCAGCTCACTGCAACCTCCACCTCCTGGGTTCAAATGATTCTTCCACCTTAATCTCCTGAGTAGCTGGGACTACAGGTGGATGACACCACATCCTGCTAATTTTTATACTTCTAGTAGAGATGGCTTTCACCATGTTGGCCGGGCTGATCTCGAATTCCTGACCTCAAGTGATCTACCAGCCTCAGCCTCCCAAAGTGCTGGGATTACAGGGGTGAGCCACGGCTCGCAGCCAAGAGCTGGTTGTTTAAAATAGCACGCATCTCGCTTGTTCCTTCTCTCACCATGTGATACATCCACTCCCTCTTTATCTTCTCCAATGAGTAAAAGCTTCCTGAGGCCTCTCTAGAAGCACACGCTGGCACCAGGCTTCTTGTACAGCCTGCAGAACTGTGAGCCAAATAAACCTTCTTTCTTTATAAATTACCCAGCCTCAGGTACTCCTTTATAGCGACACAAAATGGACTAATATAAGGAAGAACAAGAAAAGTATGTCTATTATATATTGTTGGAAGCATAATTCTACAGCAGACTTTTAGAGAAAGCTAATAGTCTCTCCAACACCAAGAAACTACATGAGGTGCAGACAGAAAAGAGGAGCAAGGACTGTCCAGGAGACTCCCATGTCAAGAGGAAAGAGGAAGAGGAACTAGCAGGAAGATTGAGATGGTACAGCTAGTGAGATAGGAGGAAAAGCAAAAGAATGCAAGATACATAGTAAATGACTTTTTAAAGAATCGTTTCAGTGGGACAGAATTCTAACTAGAAGAGATTTAAGAAATAACCAGAACAAAGAGAAAGAAATGAGTTACCAAAGACTATATATTATGTGATTCCATTTACATGAAATGTCCAGAATGGACCAACCTTTTTTCTTTCTTTTTTTTTTTTTTTGACATGTAGTCTCACTTTGTTGCCTAGGCTGGAGTGCAGTGGTGCGATCTTGGCTCACCACAACCTCCACCTCCCAGGTTCAAGCAATTCTCCTGCCTCAGCCTCCCAAGTAACTGGGACTACAGGTGCGCGCCACCATGCCCAGCTAAGTTTTGCATTATTAGTAGAGACAGGGTTTCACTATATTGGCCAGGCTGATCTTGAACTCCTGACCTCATGATCCATCCACCTCGGCCTCCCAAAGTGCTGAGATTACAGGCGTGAGCCACTGCACCCGGCCTCAGAATGGGCCAACCTGTAGAGGTAGAATTAGTGGTTACTTAGGGCTGGGATTGGGCAGATGAGTTGGAGTGGGGAGAGGGGTTGTTGAGGAAATAGAGATGGAAAGTGACTACTAATGGGCACAGGGTTTCTTTATGGGGTGAGGAAAATATTCTAAAGTTAGATTGTAGTGATAGTTGCACAACTCTGAGATATTATTTTACAACATTGAATTTTACACTCTAAGTAGGTGAATTGTATGGTATGTGAATTATATTTTAATACAATTATGAAGGAAAGAAGGAAGGGACATATTGGGGAAAATGTGGAATTTTTATGCAGGGCTAATCTGTCTTACATACAGAGTGCTAACAATCCAATAGAAAAAAAATGGGTAAAAAACAGAAACAGAAAAATATATGACAAGATGCTTAATTCACAATAATAAAACTATAAACTAAATTATATTGAAATAATATGTATTTCCTCTGACTGACAAAATTCCAAAGTTTGGCAGCACTTAGCAAGACTTTAGGATATCGGGCACTCTCATACATTGTTAGTAAGGGTATAAATTGGAACAATCCTATGGAGAGAAATGTAGCAGTATTTATCAAAATTACAAACGCAGGCTGGGCACGGTGGCTCACGCCTGTAATCCCAACACTTTGCGAGGCTGAGGCAGGCAGGTCACTTGAGGTCAGGAGTTTGAGACCAGCCTGGCCAACATGGTGAAACTCCGTCTCTACTAAAAATACAAAATCAGCAGGGTGTGGTGGCAGGTGCCTGTAATCCTAGCTACTTGGGAGGCGGAGGTTGCAGTGAGCCAAGATCACGCCACTGCAGTCCAGCCTGGGCAACACAGTGAGACTCCATCAAAAAAAAAAAAAAAAGAAAATAGTCCAGCATATTTTTAGGCTGATGGAGGATGATACAGACATTTAGATTATTTCCGCCTTTTACTGTATTACAGTGCCTTTTAAATACCTCTGTTATATCTCTTTATCTGTTTGTACGTTTCTTTTTCCATTAGATAAAAAAAATTCCTTGGAAGCAAAGGCCATCACTCCTCATCTCTGTATCTCCTGCTGCTAGCCTAGTGCTGACATAAAGCAGTGTTCAGCATATATTTGTTCAAGGATGTTGTTGAGGGCTCTCCCCAAGACTTGTCCACCATTTGAATGAATAACGAACACCTCAGCACCAACTTCAGGATTCCGTCCTGCAGCAAGGTTCACTTGTGTTGGGATTCTCAGGAAAAACTCCCAGAAGCAGCATGACTGAAACCAGGCAGATGGCACTGCTCAAAGTGAGAACCACCTGAGCAAAGTCAGAGATGCTGGCATAATGACGATGATGAGGATGGCGGTGGTGGTGATGATGAGGATAGTTAACATTTATTGAGAGTCTACTATGTACCAAGAACTGTTTAATTTTTATCATGTATTAGTTAATTCCTGACAAGAAGTCTATGAATAAGGTATCATCTTCATCTTACAGATGGGGAAACTAAGACAGGAATAAGTTGCCCAACATCACATAACTACGAAGAAATACAAATACATGAGACCAAAAGAATGTATATAGTGCCTTGATACAGAGACTTGATCTTACACAAAAAAAATAGGTTTACTCTTGCACTTTTTCTGACCTCCCCTCTTCTTCCTATCTACCAAGTCTTTAATAAATATATGTCAGATTTTGTTTTCTGCAACTTTGCAAAAATATTCGTTCGTCCCTGACCCCAAGGGGTGAGAAATCTATTGTAATTCTTGCTACTAGATATAGCTGCAGACATAATGCCAAGAAATTTTCCTAGATTCAGTTCTTTGATTTAACTTCCTTTCCCAAACACAGCTTGGCATGTTCAAAATTAGTTTCTTCCTTACCAGTAGGAATTGTCCTTGAAATTTAGTTTTTTTGTGTCTAAAATGACCTTTTTTTTCTTCCTGTTTCCTTGATTTGGGCCAGAAAGGAGACAGCTTACTAAAATGCATGAACTTACTTCCTCCCATACTACTCTTAGTTTCTGTATTTCTACCTCCCTTTGGAAAATATTCCTGTTCCCCGAAACACTTGAAAGAAAAACTCATATAATTACCAGTGAGTTAGCAGTAAATTTACCTATACCGATTGCTCTTAGGATTACTCTATTTTTATTTTTTGAGACAGGGTCTAGCTGTGTGGCCCAGGCTGGAGTGTAGTGGTGTGATCATGACTCACTGCAGTCTCAACCTCCTGGGCTCACACGATCCTCCCACCTCAGCCTTTCCAGAAGCTGGGACCCAAGCAGCTGAGGCGATAAGTGAGCACCATCATGCCCGGCTAATTTTAAAAAAAATTTTTTCTGCAGAGACAAGGTCTCACTATGTTGCCTAGACTGGTCTTGAACTCCTGGCCTCAAGCAATCCTCCCACATCAGCCTCCCAAAGTGCTGGGATTACAGGCATGAGCCACGGTAACCGGCATGGGATCACTAATTTAATGCTATTGAATACAGAGAGGTAATTCTGTTTAGTCAGTATCTTCGTGGCTGAAAGACTCCGCCTTCAGGCCCTGTTACGGGCTGAACTGTGTCCCCCTAAAAATGCATATGGTGAAGTCCTAACCCTCAGAACCTCAGAATGTGACTGTATTTGGATATAGGGTTTTTAAAGAAGTAATTAAGTTAAAATGAGGTCATCAGGGTGGGCGCTAATCCAATGACTGGTGTCCTTATAAGAAGAGATTAGGACAGACACAGAGGAAAGACACAGAGAGCAGATGGCAGCCTATAAACCAAGGGGAGAACCTCAGAAGAAAGCAATCCTGCTGACATCTTGATCTCAGACCTCTGGCCTCCAGAATTGTAAGAAAATTAATTTCTGGCCGGGCAAGGGGGCTCATGTCTGTAATCCCAGCACTTTGGGAGGCCGAGGGGGTGCAGATCACTTGAGGTCAGGAGTTCAAGAGCAGCCTGGCCAACATGGTGAAGGTGAAACCCCGTCTCCACTAAAAAAAATATAAAAATTAGATGGGCATAGTGGCACCTGCCTGTAGTCCCAGCTACTTGGGATGCTGAAGCAGGAGAACTGCTTAAGCCCAGGAGGCAGAGGATGCAGTGAGCTGAGACTGCGCCAATGCATTCCAGTCTGGGTGACAGAGTGAGACTGTATCTCAAAAATAAATAAATAAATTTCTGTTGGTTAACCCACCCAGTCTGTGGTATGTTGTTATGGCAACTCTTGCACACTAATACAGGCCCTTACTCAGAGCCCACCTTTCTCAACGTGTCAACACTGAGCTTTCAAATCTATATACCCGGGGGGACACGGTGGCTCACCCCTGTAATCCCAGCACTTTGGGAGGCCAAGGCGGGCAGATCACCTGAGGTCGGGAGTTCAAGACTAACCTGACCAATACGGCGAAAACCCATCTCTACTAAATATACAAAAATTAGCCAGGCGCGGTGGTGGGTGCCTATAATCCCAGCTACTCAGGATGCTGAGACATAAGAATAGCTTGAACCCGGGAGGCGGAGGTTGCAGTGAGCCGAGATCGTACCATTGCACTCCAGCCTGGGCAACAGAGTGAGACTCCATCTCAAAAAACAAAACAAAACAAATCAAATCTATATACCCAAGAGTCTACTGAACATCTCCACTTATCACATCAACACTTCACATTCAGTGTGTCCAAAGCAACACTCTCATCGCTCTCTGCATGCCTCTCTTCCTTATGTCACTGACAGCACCCCCATGACAAGCCAGAAATCCAGTTGTTATTCTGAATTTTGCATTCTCCCTCCATCCCTACTTCCTATTAGTTAAAAAGTTCTATCCAGACCACCTCTTAAATCTTTACTTCTTAGTTTGTTTTTTACTTTCAAAAATTTCAGATCCAAAGAAAAGCTGAAAGAATAATACAATGAACAGCTTATAACCTTCACAAAATTCACAATTCATTAACGTTTTTTCTATTTGCTTTTTTTTTTTTTTTTTTTTGGTTGAGACAGAGTCTCGCTTGGTCGCCCAGACTGGAGTGCAGTGGCCGGATCTCAGCTCACTGCAAGCTCCGCCTCCCGGGTTCACGCCATTTTCTTGCCTCAGCCTCCCGAGTAGCTGGGACTACAGACGCCCGCCACCTCGCGGAAGTAGTGCTCTCGTTGCCCAGGCTGCAGTGCAATGGCGTGATCTCAGCTCACTCCAACCTCTGCCTCCTGGGTTCAAGCGATTCTCCTGCCTCAGTCTCCCCATTATCTGGGATTACAGGCATGCGCCACCACGCCAGGCTAATTTTGTATTTTTAGTAGAGACAGGGTTTCTCCATGTTGGTCAGGCTGGTCTCCAACTCGACCTCAGGTGATCCGCCTCCCTTGGCCTCCCAAAGTGCTGGGATTATAGGTGTGAGCCACCACGCCCAGCCCACTATTTGCTTTCACATTCTCTTTCCGCATATACTTTTTCTGTGGAACCATCTGAAAATAAATCACAGACCAGCCGCAGTGGCTCACATCTGTAATCTCAGCATTTGGGGAGGCTGAGGCAGGAGAATCACCTTAGGTCGGGAGTTCAAGACCAGCCTGACCAACATGGAAAAACCGCATCTCTACTACAAATACAAAATTAGCCGGACGTGGTGGTGTGCACCTGTAATCCCAGCTACTGGGGAGGCTGAGGCAGGAGAATTGCTTGAACCCAGGAGGCAGAGGTTGCAGTGAGCCAAGATCGTGCCATTGCACTCCAGTCTGGGAAACAAGAGCGAAACTCTGTCTCAAAAAAAAAAAAAAAGTTAAAAAAAGAAAGAAGATAAATCATGGCTGGGCTCAGCAGCTTACGCCTGTAATCCCAGCACTTTGGGAGGCCAAGGCAGGCAGATCACCTTAGGTCAGGAGTTCAAGACCAGCCTGGCCAACATGTTGAAACCCCGTCTCTACTAAAAATACAAAAAAATTAGCCAGAAGTGGTGGTGTACACCTGTAATCCCAGCTACTTGGGAGGCTGAGGTGGGAGAATTGCTTCAACCTGGGAGGTGGAGGTTACAGTGAGCCAAGGTTGTGCCACTGCACTCCAGCCTGCATAACAGAGCAAGACTCCATCCCAAAGAAAAGAAATCACAAACATCACGATATTTCTCCTATAAATACTTCAGCATGCATCTCCTAAGAATAAGCCTTCTCTGCTATATGTCTTCAATATCGATGTTGCAATGGAAGTTCTAGCCAGAACCCCTAGGCAAGACAAATAAATAAAGATAAAGGGCATACTAATTGAAAAGGAACAAGTAAAATTATCTTTATTTTCAGATGACATGATCCTATATGTAGGAAATTCCAAAGAACCCATAAGAAAACTATTAGAGCTAATAAATTTAGCAAAGTTTTAGAGTTACAATCAACATGCTAAAATCAGTTATTTCTATATACCAGCGACAAACAATCTGAAAAGGAAATTAAGAAAACACTTTCACTTACAATGGAATGTAAAATAATAAAATACCTAGGAATAATATTAACGAGGTGAAAAACTTGCACACTGAAAACCGAAACACTGCTGAAAGAAAGCAAAGACCTAAATACAGTCATGCATTACCTAATGCAGGAATACATATTCTGAGAAATGCATTGTTACATGATTTCATCATTGTGTTGGTATCACAGAGTGTACTCATACAAACCTAAATAGCATATAACCTACTACACACCTGGGGTCCGTGGCATAGCCTCTTGCTCCTAGGCTACAAATCTGTACAGTAGGTTACTATGCTGAATACTGCAGGCAATCGTAACACAATGGTATTTTTATATCTAAACATAGAAAAACTATAGTTTTAAAAAATGGTATAAAAGATTTAAAATAGTACAACTGTAGAAGGCATTTACCATTTGTGGCACCAGAAGTTGCTACAAGTGAGTGGTGAGCCAGTGAGTGAGTGGTGAATGAATGTGAAGGCCTAGAACATTATACTACTGTACACTTTATAAACAGTGTATCCCTAAACTCCACTAAATTTATAAAAAATATTTTATTTCAGTAACAAATTAACCTTAGCTTATTCTAACTTTTTAACTTTATTAATCTTTAATTTTAAAAAACTTTTTGACTCTTTTGTAATAACAACAATTAGCTTAAGACATACACATTTCTACAACTATACAAAAATATTTTTTCTTTGTATCTTAATCCTATAGACTTCATTATTTAAAAAAATTTTTAAAAACATTTTTGTCAAAAACTAAGACACACACATTAATCTAGGCCTAGATGGGGTCACGATCATCAAGGTGTCACTAGGTGATGGGAATTTTCCAGTTCCCTATGTTATGGGACCAATGCTGTATGTGTGGTCTGTAATTGACTAAAACTTTGTTATGCAGCGCATAACTAAATGAGAAGACATCTTGTGTTGATGAGTTGGAAGAATTAATATTATAAAGATGGCAGTACTCCATAAATTGAGCTACAGATTAAATGCAATCCCCATTAAAATTCCAAAGGCATGTTTTGCATAAATTAACAAGCTGATCCTAAAATTCATGTGGAATTGAAAGGGATCCTTAAGAACTAAATCCATCTTGAAAAAAAACAAAGTTGGAGTACTCCTACTTTCTTATTGTGATGCCTGCTACAAAGCTACAGCACTGGCACATGGACCAAGGAAACAGAAGTGAGAGTCCAGAAATAAACCTATAAATCTATGGCAATTAATTTTCAACAAGAGTGTCAAGACCATTCGATGAGGGAAGAACAGTCTCTTCAACAAATAGTGCTGGAACAACTGGATATCTATCTGCAAAATAATTAAGCTGGAGTCCCAACCTCATACCATTATTTAAAAATAAACTCAAAATGGATCAATAACTTAAATATAAGAACTAAGACCATAAAATAGGGTAAGTCTTTAAGATTAGATTTTAAAACATAGGGGTAAACTTTATGACACTGGATTTGGCAATGTATTTTTATTTTTATTTATTTATTTATTTTTTTGAGACAGAGTTTCGCTCTGTCACCCAGGCTAGAGTGCAGTGGCGCGATCTCAACTCACTGCAAGCTGTGCCTCCCGGGTTCACGCCATTCTCCTGCCTCAGCCTCCCGACTAGCTGGGACTACAGGCACCCGCCACCACATCCAGCTAATTTTTTGTATTTTTAGTAGAGGCGGGGTTTCACCGTGTTAGCCAGGATGGTCTCGATCTCCTGACCTCGTGATCCACCCGCCTCAGCCTTCCAAAGTGCTGGGATTACAGGCGTGAGCCACTGCACCCAGCTGCAATGTATTTTTAAATGAAACCAAAAGCATGATCTACAACAATTTTTAGATTATATAAATTGGGCTTCAAAATTAAAAACTTTAACATTATTAAGAAACTGAAAAGGCTATAGAATAGGAGAAAATATTTGCATATCACCTATCTAGTAAGAGTTTAGTGTCCTGAATATATATTTAAAAAAACTCCTACAACTCATTAACAATGAGACAAACAACCTGATTTTAAAATGGACAAATGCTTTGGGAGTTTGAGGCAGGAAGATCACTTGAGGCCAGGAGTTTAACACCAGCCTGGGCAACATATGGAGACCTTATCTCTATTAGCCAGAGTCATGATGGGTGTGCTGAAGACCACTGGCCTTGTGGGATTGGCTGTATGCGAGAGTCCACAAGAGAGGCTAAGAAAATTGTACACGAAGATTTTTTATGTTCTTGAGCAAATCCCTAAAAATGCAGCATACAGAAAGTATACAGAACAGATTACAAATGAGAAGTTGGCTATGGTTAAAGCGGAACCAGATGTTAAAAAGTCAGAAGAACAGCCGGGCGCAGTGGCTCACTACTGTAATCCCAGCACATTGGGAGGCTGAAGCAGGCAGACCAGCCCGACCAACATGCTAAAACCCTGTCTCTACTAAAAATAGAAAACTTAGCCGGGCATGGTGGTGTAGGCGTGTAGTCCCAGCTACTCGGGAGACTGAGGCAGGAGAATCACTTAAACCCAGGAGGTGGAGGTTGCAGTGAGCCGAGATCATGCTACTGCACTTCAGCCTGGGCAACAGAGTGAGACTCTGTCTCAAAAATAAATAATTAAATAAAAATTTAAAAAAATCAGAAGACCAACTTCAAGGTGGTCAAATAGAAGAGGTGATTCTGCAGGCTGAAAATGAACTAAGTCTCGCCAGAAAAATGATGCAATGGAAACGATGGGAGAGACTCCTGCCAATCAGTGGAAATGGCCAATATAATTATTAAATGACTTTGGAAGGTTGATGGGAAACTGATGTAATTAAATATTCTGTTATATTAAAAGTGTGAGCCAGGCACAGTGGCTCACACTTGTAATCCCAGCACTTCAGGAGGACGAGACGGGTGGATTACCTGAGGTTGGGAGTTCGAAACCAGCCTGACCAACATGGAAAAACCCCATCTTTACTAAAAATACAAAAATTAGCCAGGCGTGTTGGTGCATGCCTGTAATCCCAGCTACTCGGAGGCTGAGGCAGAAAATAATTGCTTGAACCTGGGAGGCAGAGGTTCAGGTGAGCTGAGATAGCACCATTGCACTCCAGCCTGGGCAACAAGAGCGAAACTCAGTCTCAGAAAAAAAAGAAAAAAAGTGTGTGGACCTGGTGTAGTGGCTGATACCTGTAATCCCAGCATCTTGGGAGGCCAAGGCAGGAGGATCATTTGAGGTCAGGAGTTTGAGACCATCCTGGCCAACATGGTGAAACCCCATGTCTACTAAAAATACAAAATTTAGCCGTGCATGGTGGCACACACCTGTAATCCCAGCAGCTACTCAGGAGGCTGAAGTGGGAGAATCGCTTGAACCTGGGAAGCAGAGGTTGCAGTGAGCCGACATTGTGCCACTGGACTCCAGCCTGGGCAACACAGCAAGACTCCGTCTCAAAAAAAAAAAAAGGCAAAGAACCCTTGTGTACTGTTGGTGGGATTGTAAATTGGTACAGTCACATGTAAAAGAGTATAGAGGTTCCTCAAAAAATTAAAAATAGAACTACTACATGATCTAGCAGTCCCACTTCTGGATATCCCAAATAATTGAAAACAGGGTCTGTCTCTAAGATATATTTGCATATATCTCTAAGATATATTTGTTCATATCAGCATTATTTACAGTAGCCAAGAGGTGGAAACAACCAAAATGTCCAATGACAGATGAACGGTTAAACAAAATGTAGTATCTACATGCAACAGAGTATTATTCAGCCTTAAAAGCGAAGGAAATCCTGTCACATGCTATAACACGGATGAACCTTGAGACCATTATGTTAAATGACATAAGCCAGTCACAAAAAGACAACTACCGTTTGATTCCATTTATATGAGATACTTAGTCAAAATCATAGAGACAGAAAGTAGAATGGTTACCAAAAGCTGTGGGTAGGGGGAAAGGAGTTACCTAATGAGTATGAAGTTCCCGTTTTGCAAGATGAAAAAGTTCTGGAGATCTATTTTATAACAATGTTAATATATTTAACATTACTGAAGTGTACACTTCAAAATGGTGTCAGGGTTTGAAGACAGGGTGTCATTATGTTTGCCCGGGCTGATCTCAAACTCCTGGCCTCAGGAGATCCTCCCATCTCAGCGTCCTAAAGCATTTGGATTACCAGTGTGAGCCACTGAGTTTGGCCACCCTAAAATATTTTTAAAGGGAAAAACAAACAAAAAAACCTAGCCCATAGTTCTAGACTTTGTCTTTGCCTCACATTAATTTACTCCCACTACTTCAATAAAAATAATTAGGGCGAAAAAAACAGGGAGAGTTAAGAGCTTATACAGACATTTCTCTAAAGAAGATATACAAACGGCCAACAAACACATTAAAACATGCTCAACATCATTAGTCATTAGGGAAATGCAAATCGAAACCACTATGAGTCGCAGCTACTCCAGAGGCTGAGGCAGGAGGATGCTGCAGGCCAAGAGTTCCAGACCAACAGGATCTCGCTTTGACCCTGTCTCTACAATACATTTTTTAAAAATTAAAAAAAAAAAAAAAGTGTTGGCCATGATTTTGATAAACTGCGGTCCTCATACATTGCTGGTGGGAATGTAAAATGGTTCAGCTGCTGTGAAATAGTTTCCGTTTCTCCCTGAGTTGAGAATAAAATTACTGTATGACCCAGCAATTTCACTCTTAGGTATATACCTAAAATAACTGAAAACAAGTACTCATACATAGAACTATTTACAATAGTTACAAGGTAGAAATAACCCATATGTCTATTAATGGATGAATGGATAAACAAATTGCAGTCTATACCTACACTAGCATATTGAGCCATAAAAGGGATGACATACTGATACATGCTACGACTCAAAAGATTAGTAAGACAGACACAAACGGTCAATATTGTATGATTCCATTTTTGTGATATAGGTACATCCACTGAGACAGGATACAGATTGGTGGGTGCCAGGGCCTGGTGGAAATGGGGAAGGGGGAGCAACTGCTTAACGGGGCACAGCGTTTTCTTTTAGGATGATGAAAATGTTTTGGAACTGTATGGATAGAGATGCTGGTTGTACAGCATTGTGAATGTACTAAATGCCACTGAATTGTTCACTTTAAAAATGACTGGTTATGTCAATTTCACCTTAACAAAAAAATTACAAACAGTACTCAGATTTTAAAAAGCATCATTTCACCAAGATTCCACGAATTAATGTGAGATGATCAAAGCGGATTCAGTAGAATCGTTCAACTTCGAACGTGAAACAGTCCTAAACTCAAACCTTTGTGACACTAAAGTGGGAAGATGGTATGTGATAATTTTAGAAAGTAAACATTATTCTTGTTTACTTGGTTTGGAACTCGAACTTTTTTTATTTTGAGGCGGAGTCTCCCTCTGTCGCCTAGGCTGCAGTGCAGTGGTGCGATATGGGCTCACTGCAACCTCCGCCTCTCGGGCTCAAGCGATTGTCGTGCCTCAGCCTCCCTAGTAGCTGGAACTACAGTCGCCCGCCCCCCACCACGCGCGGCTAATTTATATATTTTTATTAGAGACGGAGTTTCGCCATGTTGGCCAGGCTGGTCTCGAACTCCTGACCTAAATTAATCCGCCCGCCTCAGCCTCCCAAAGTGTTGGGATTACAGGCGTGAGCCACCCAGCTCCAAAACCCAGGGAGCGTGGAAAAGACAAGACAGGGAAGGGGCTAACCCTCAGAATTACACGCGGGCTCGCCTTACCAGACCACCACTGCTGGCACAACCTCACACCCACTGGCAACCAACTTCACCTCCCAGACCCTGATTCAACTCGACCCCGGAAGTGCCGCCCACCCGTGCTTACTTCCGCTGTCCCGTACTTCTGCTCATCTCGCGAGAACTGAAAGCGCCTATGAGACTTGCGCTAAGCGGAAGTTGGTCCTCTTTTCCGTGGCGCCTCGGAGGCGTTCAGCTGCTTCAAGATGAAGGTAGGTGGTGGTGGCGAGTGTTAGACTGGTTTGGGGAACGTGAATCGAGTCCCAGAACGCGGCATTGCCTCATTTCCAGCACTGCAAGATCCTGGCTTTAGGTGGAGAAGGGTCTCAAGTAGGAGAAGGCTCGCTTTTCTGGGGCATGGAGCTTTTTGGCCGAGCGGATGGCAGGCGATTGCGGCTGGAGCCGCGGCGGGCCGGGAGCGCCATGGTGGCGTCCCGGCGTGTTGCCCAGTTTGCGGCAGGCCTGTGGTGCGGCTCTTGACCCCGGCTTTCTTGCTTCGGGAGGGTGAACGGCTGCGGAGCGCCCTCGCCCCCAGAGTCATTCTGCGGGGCTTGAGGGGAATACGTCCTCCTGAGTGCGGCGCTTCTTGACTGCTACTCTGCTTTCACGTGCTTTTAGTGAGTACGGTCGGCATCTCATATTTCCTGCTTGTGTGGAGGCAACATGAAAGGCTTTTTGCAGTGGAATTAACTTTGTGGATGGCTCTACAATTACCTGTGTAGGTAGTTTCGTAAACTATTTCCCTCCCTTTTAATCCTTAGCTGAACATCTCCTTCCCAGCCACTGGCTGCCAGAAACTCATTGAAGTGGACGATGAACGCAAACTTCGTACTTTTTATGAGAAGCGTATGGCCACAGAAGTTGCTGCTGACGCTCTGGGTGAAGAATGGAAGGTAAAAGTTAACAATCAAATTGTTGCAGCTATTGAAGTCAGAGACGTTAAGTAAACGCCATTGGTAATTGGTATTTGGAATGGGGTTCAGACTGCGGGTTCTGGCTTCTGACCTTTGGTAACTTGCTTCCGAATGCCACTTTATGAAGTTGAGCTGTTACCTTGGAGGGGAGACATAGAGTAAGCCGTAAAATATACGTAAAGTTTACATCAACGTAATTCTTGCCAAGCATCATGCATTCGGCAGATGTCACATAGCTGTCCTCATAATCCCCAAAGTGCGAAAACGCATTGTATCTGATTTGTTTGTTGCTCTTTGATATTTTATCTTCCTAGTGCTGTTATTTCTAATAAAACATCGGTTAGAAATGCGACTTGAATGAAAGACATCTGATAATTGAACTTGATAAGTTGGGAATGTAGACAAAATTTATTGATCAGAGAAAACGTGCTTAAGTTTTATGTTTAAATTGGTTTTCATAATGAATTATACTTTCTCATGTAGGTGTGGTTCACGGAGGTCACAATCCTGTATTGTATAATTTTGGAATAGAAATAGTAAATGTGTCATTCATTGTATGCTCTTGCAGGGTTATGTGGTCCGAATCAGTGGTGGGAACGACAAACAAGGTTTCCCCATGAAGCAGGGTGTCTTGACCCATGGCCGTGTCCGCCTGCTACTGAGTAAGGGGCATTCCTGTTACAGACCAAGGAGAACGGGAGAAAGAAAGAGAAAATCAGTTCGTGGTTGCATTGTGGATGCCAATCTGAGCGTTCTCAACTTGGTTATTGTAAAAAAAGGTGAGGGTTACTTGTGTTCGATTTTCATTGAAATTGATGTAAAGCCAGTTGTCCAAATGCTTATTCATTTGCAGTATCCAATGGATTTGTTTCTTTACCATCAATTCAACATTAAATATTCTGATTTAGGATTCTTAAGGAAGTTGTTGAATTAAAATCTTTTCAATTGTGTCATCTAAGGAGAGAAGGATATTCCTGGACTGACTGATACTACAGTGCCTCGCCGCCTGGGCCCCAAAAGAGCTAGCAGAATCCGCAAACTTTTCAATCTCTCTAAAGAAGATGACGTCCGCCAGTATGTTGTAAGAAAGCCCTTAAACAAAGAAGGTAGGAGGGATTATGCAATTAGGGCTTGCTTAATTTTGGTGATTTGTCAATATCATTTTGTGTGCATATCAGAAGATAAAAATGTGCCTTTGGAGCCTTAGCATTCTTCACCTGAAGTCTGAATATTTACAAAAAATATTTGGAGGTGGCCAGCATACCCAGTTGGTATTAATCCTTGCTTATTATATCCAGTGCCTTGTAGAGTGCAGTAATTTCCTTGAAAATCTGCCTGTGAATCTTTGATGTATACATTTATCCAAAACTAACCTGACTTTAAGGTCATTGCTATCTGGTTTAGGAGTCACATGCTTGAGAATTCTGGAACTATTATCTCACCACCACACACTTCGTAATTTTACATCAGATTTTCTAAATTATTACTGTTAATATTTTTTAAGAGATGAGGTCACACTATGTTGCCCAGGCTGGTCTAGAACCCTTGAGCTCAAGTGATCCTCCCATCTTGGCCTCCCAAAGTGCTGGGGTTACAGGCCACCACACCCAACCCTAAATTATTTTTTGGCTTACTAAAGAAGTTGCTTTAAACTTTTGTTTCATCTGTAGGATATGGATAACAATTGTTAAGAGTTGTAAGAATTAGAAGTTAGAGACCTTAGAATACTAGGAAGCGGGAGTTAGGGATTTTGGAGCTTTACCTTTTAAGAACTTGTGTCAATATATTAGACAACATACCAGTGAGGACCTCAAATGACAATATTTCTGTAGTGAAATTTGGGAATGTTCATGTTAAATAGAATAAACAGCATGTCAGTCAAGGTTGGGTTTCTGACAAAATCTGAAAGAATTTCTGTGGATTTTGTTTTTTCAGGACTGGTGTGACTTAACACCTCTACATGGCATATATAGTACATGTCTGTTAAGTCAGTAATTACAATTATTTGAGCACCAGGTACTGTTCAAGGTGCTGAGAATACAGTATAGACAAATTCCTACCCTAATGAAGCTGACATTGCAAAAAAAAAAAAAAAAGAAAAGCAATTGACAAATAGGTGGCAGTTGCCGATAATCACAGCCCTGGAAATAATCAGAATAATAAAAGCGTGGTGTGGTTGATGGGTATTTTTAGATGGTTCCTGTGTTTATAGTAGGAGTCTGAAATATTAGCAGAACCTGAACATCTGAGCATTTAGCCTAAGGCAATTAAACTCCCACGAGTGTTCATGAAACGGCCTGTGCTCCAATGCAAATCTACAGTCTGAGCAGTTTTGGAGTACAGATCAGATTAATGAAGATACTTTAACATGTCACATAATCTGATGTTAATTGTTATGTTACCCCTGAATTGGCAGGAATTGTCAAGGGAAATAGAGATGCAAGCTTACATCAAACTTACACTTAAAAGTATGGCAGGATGATTATGTAAATAATATGTTAAGTGGTTTTCACAGACAAATTGACTATGCAGAGTTATATTTTAGCATAATGCCACTGTATTTTAGTAAAACTGGAAGGTAGTAAAGGTTAGCTTGGTTATTTTTCAGCACTTGGTTTCCCTTATATTTTTGTAATATTTAACCCATCTTCTAGATTTCTGTGGAGGGGCAAAAAGTATTTTAAAATACTTCTGATTTGATTTTAAAGGCCTCAATACAGGTTTTCATAGATGCTGTTGATGAAGCTTATGTTCATTTCTGATGTTTTTAAAGTAGATGTGGATTCTAACAAAACAGTTGAAATGATTGAGTCCTTTGAATTTTTAGGTAAGAAACCTAGGACCAAAGCACCCAAGATTCAGCGTCTTGTTACTCCACGTGTCCTGCAGCACAAACGGCGGCGTATTGCTCTGAAGAAGCAGCGTACTAAGAAAAACAAGGAAGAGGCTGCAGAATATGCTAAACTTTTGGCCAAAAGAATGAAGGTTAGTGTAAGATGATTTGAGGGGGTGGGAGGAGTTCGACCTGGCTTTGGATTTGCATCTTTACCCCAGAAAGGCCTTAACTATATGCTGTTTTTTGTTTTGTTTAGGAGGCTAAGGAGAAGCGCCAGGAACAAATTGCAAAGAGACGCAGACTTTCCTCTCTGCGAGCTTCTACTTCTAAGTCTGAATCCAGTCAGAAATAAGATTTTTTGAGTAACAAATAAATAAGATCAGACTCGGATCTCTGTTGACTTTTCATTGCTTGACAGAAAACTACATAAATGAAGAGAGGGAAAGTTGGTCATAGAAAATGGGGATATGTATATGGTAATCCAATGGTGGATAAGATCAGACCTATTGTGTGGTAGTGGAAGACAAGGTCAATGTAAAGGGGTTCTTTTTGGGGGATGGGTAGCACAGGAAGGGATTCTGAGCATAAGACATCTGCCTCTTCAGAATGGCATTGAACTTAGGGGAAATGATGAGGACTATTAATCTTTTTCATATAGTTTATTTTGAGGAATATAGCTCTTTAAAACACTATACACAATTTAATACATGAAAATTGACCATGTGAAGATGAACATGTCTTCTTTTTTGAAGAAAAGGTAACTTCTAAGGCATAGTTTTAGTGGATACCATCTTAAAATGAAGTTTTTAAAACCATTTCAAATTTGCTTTAACAGAGTTTTTCAACTCCAGTGAATTGTTAGGCTGTTTCACACACTGAAAAGGAAATGACTAAAAACATTCTTGGATCAGTGAAAGATGCACAAAGCATGTATTTTTTTCTAATAGTTTCTATTCTAACTATCCTGACAATATCAGGATCTTGACAAGAAGGCACATTAGGCTTTAAGGTTGAAGCAATGCAAGCTCTTTGTTGGAACTACTGTAATAGCTTTATAAAGCAGAGTACTAAATGTTAAATGTACATGTTAATCACCTAGGGGTCTGGTTAAGGCGCAGATAGTGATAGAGGAGTGGGGACCCACATTTTCACATTACTAAAAAGCTCCCAGGTGTGAGGCCAGTAATGCCAGTCCCTGGATGCCTGCTACATGGTGTTAAAAAGCTACATAACATGAATCTTAGCTGGTGATTAGTAGTATGCAGAACTTAAAAGGCAAAGGGGATCGCCAGGTGGGGAGGCCAAGGCAGGTGGATCACCTGAGGTCAGGAGTTAAAGACCAGCCTGGCCAACGTGGTGAAACCCCATCTCGACTAAAATACAAGAAAATTAGGCACCGGTGTCTGTAATTCCAGCTACTTGGGAGGCTGAGGCAGGAGAAAAACTTGAACCAGGGAGGTTGAGGTTTCGGTGAGCCAAGATCACGCTGTTGTACTCCAGTCTGGGTGACAGAGCAAGACTCACTCAAAAAAAAAAAAGCAAAGAGAAATTTAGCATTTTACCTGAAGCTAAAAGGACTGAAACAACCACAGAGAGGAACTTAAGAGCCACAAGGTGAGTCCGGTATACGGTCCAAAGTTTTGTATTAATCAGTTCTTGGTTGACTGTGATGCACAAAACATGAGAACCGCCCTGCTTTCTGAAAATCGAGTGCAGCCACAAAATGAGGACAGTCTGTTTCTCCTTAAGACTTTTTTTTTTTTCCTTTGAGACAGGGTTTCACTCCTATGCCCAGGCTGAAGAGCAGTGGTATGGCTCACTGCAGCCTTGACCTCTTGGGGACTACAGGTGTGCACTGTCGTACCTGGCTTGTTTTTGTGCTTTTTGTAGAGTTTTGCTATGTTGCCCAGACTACTCCTGAACTCCTGGGCTCAAGTGATCTGCCTGCCTTGGCATGCCAAAGTGTTGGGATTACTACAGGCATGAGCCACCATACCCAGTTCTCCAGAGACAGATGCAAGTCATTCTGACATGTCATTACTATGCAGGTTGTGATCAACCTATACAATTCATTCGTTGGAAGAAAAAACAATTGCTATCAAACCCCAAACCAATGTAAGGTACTGCTAAGTAATCTGGACTAATTTTAAAGATTGCTTTTAGAAGTTGTCAGGATTAAAGTAGCATACAGTGCTACAAGTCATTCTGGGTACTTATAAATCTTTCCATAGTAATGTTTTTTTCTTGTAAATTTTTAGTGGTACCCTATCTGCGGTGGGTATTGGAAAAAGCCTTTAAGAATTTACAACAAGAAGTCAGTCCCAATATCTAAGTGGCAGCAGCAGGCTAAAGTTTTCAAGGTATGATTGCTAAAGTTATTAGAAAGTTTGTAATTTGATATAGCCATATATTCTTAAACATGTAAAGAGATCTTTACAGAATTTTTTTAATGGGAAGTGCTTCAGTAAGTGAAAATTTAGTTCAAGTTACGAAGACTCCAGTATAGAAATTGAAAAAGCAAAAGTATTGGAATTCTAAAGATTACAGATTTCAGGAGGCTTAATGTAACAAAACACAACGAACTTAAGAATTTTTCATTTTATTCAAGCTCAATTTTTATATGCAAGGTAATTCAAAACTTCTGTTGGGTCAGTAAGTATTAAGTATTAAAACTAGTACCAAGTCTTGAGTTGCAAAAATATATACTCTGAGACAGTGCAAAAGATCCATTAAAGGTAATGAAAATTGTACATAATTTCTGACAAGTTGTTTAATTTAGCATTTTCACAATAAATTCACACTAGAATTCTGCATAGGTCAGATTAACCCTGAAATGTTGAAAGACTGGTACAATAACTACAATTTGTAAATGGTTACATCAGGTAGAAGGGAGTTAGGCTGTTACTGTACCATATGGAAGTAATTTTACTGTGTCAACTCATTTAGCCATCTGCATAATTACTGTAAATACTCACAAAACCACTGGCTTTTTAAACCATGCAGAGAGTTAAGGCAAACTTACTGTTCCTAAGGGATATTTTTAATAAAGGCATGATAAATGTCAAAGTGAGGCATGTGAGATCATGATTTTCTTAAACCTACTGACAACAAGCTTAATAAATTTACAGTTTTAAGACTTAATTGATTCAACCTAAAAAAAAACAGTATTTACAAATGCACATTTTTACTCACAAGCATACAAATCTAAATATTATACAAGAATAAAACTGTGTGCAGTGCAAGTTTATCCCAAAGGTTTTAAAAAGTGATCGATACCAACAAGGTATGTGCCTGAACAAAGATTTTACGTTTAATGACATACACTTTAGCATTTTAAGCATGTTCCAATGAATTTCATAAATTATTAGGCAGCTGATTTAATTTCATTTTAACTGATGATTGATTCATTTGTTCCAATTTTAAAACTATTGCAAATTAAGATATGGGAAGAGGATGGAAGTCACTGGATAATCAAGATAAAATCCATTAAGCAAGATAATACATAATATGAAAAGTGTATTATGTTGGTGCAAAAATAATAGTTGCCATTAATAGTGGCAAAAACTACAATTTTGCCCCAACCTAATGCATTAAAGTCAGGGAAGGCAGCTGTCATCAGATTTTCAGGTAATTTTAAGATTAATGACTACATACAAGTTCAGTAGTAGTCATTCATTTAATAATCAGAAAATTTCAGAAAATTGTATTGCAACATGCAATCTATTTTAATAAATATACACTTAGAATATGGCTGTATATACACATACCTGCACAGCCCTACACATATACACACTTACACAAATATGTTGCTTTTTTTTTTTTTTTTGGAGACAGTCTCACTCTGTCACCCAAGCTAGAGTTGCACTGGCGTAATCTCCATTCACTGTAGCCTCTGCCTCCTGGGTTCAAGTGATTCTCCTGCCTCAGCCTCAGTAGCTGGGACTACAGTGGCGCGCCTAATTTTTGTATTTTTAGTAGAGACAGGGTCTCACCGTTTTGGCCAGGCTGGTCTTGAACTCCCGGCCTCAAGTGATCCACCCACCTTGCTCAGCCTCCCAAAGTGCTGGGATTATAGGCATGAGCCACCGTGCCCGGCCATGTTGCTTTTGTAATTGAGATATTTCATTTTGGAGGTTAGGCAAATTTAATTTGCCATTCCTCAAACTCAGTAACTTCAAATATAAACAATGCCTAGAATGAATATGGTTCCTCATTATTTCTATCAAACTACTACAAATACTGAGGAATCCCATAGTAGTTTTCCACAGAGGCAGAAAAGCAGTTCAGGAGTTGAAAATCTTCAATGTTAATAAGCCCTGGGACATTTAAATGGCATTTCATATTTCGACATGATGCAGTATGAATCATAATTCATTAAATACTGTCCTCAAGAATTACTTCAATTCCATATTCACCAGTTCTTACGATTTGGGAAAAAAAACCCTTGAATGTTTCCAGATTAAATCTAATCTCCAAGCCTTGTGTGTCAAAATTCTAGTGAATCTCTATTTAAATGAGAGGCGCTCCAAAACACTTCCTGCACCACTCAACACTGGCACTTGGTGGAGCATCAATTTTCTGCAACTTTTCAAGAATCTCTGAAGACAGACTATTGTATGCAATTCCATATTCATTGTCAAACGCCTCTGAAAGAAATTTTCAAAAATGAAGTTGTAATTTGTTAAGAAAGACAACAGCCATTCATTTCAAATTGGTATTGAGTCAAATTATATGTTTTTGAACTACATATTTAGAAGTAGAAATATTTTAAATCTTTTATACATACCAGCTACATTTTTTAAAATTACTTTTGAAAATAAAATATAAAATTTCCTTTCGTAATCTTTTATTAACCAACTTACCAATATCAATATTCTCTCTTCCTAGAGACACTAATGATAAGAAGAGGATTTCTCTGTATAAACTCCTATAAAACAAATATGTTTTAAAAGTTAATGGGCAAATAGCATTAAAATACAGATGCATTTTTTTTTTAATGGTGAAGACATTAAGTTTTGTCATCTAGTTAACAGTAATACACCTATGTCAATGTCCTAGTTTTAATATTATGTTACAGTTAGTTATATGAGGTGTCACATTTGGAAGAAGCTGCATGAAGGCTACACTGAATTCTGTACTATTTTTGTAACTTCCTGCAAGTTTCTATTCCAAAGTAAAGTTAAAACATAGTTAATGGGCATAAAGCTTCACATTAGTAACAATTAAAAATGGCTTAACTTTATTTCAACAATACATTAACTGTTTTAACTCTAATTTCTAATTAAAATTTACAAAAGCAGAGTCTTCTCGTCTTTTGTCACTTGACAAAGTAACAGATTAACTTCTAAGTAAGTTAGGGGTTTAAAACCCTTGACACAATGTAAAAGGTGGTGTGGTCTCTTTACTATTTCACCCAATAGCAAAGGACAGTTCACCTTTATTTGGCTTGTGAGCATTAAAATGTCACAAATGAAACACTAAAAGTGAGCTTTATGACTCAGTTGTTAAAGATGAGAGGAAAACTTAAGAAATGCACTGATGTACAAAGAAAAAAAAAGTAGGAGGTAATGCTGATTCTAGTGACACTTCACATCGCTTTCTTTAGAAGCTTCAGAAGCCATAATATGAATTTCTAATATTACGTCCCTGTCCTTAAACTACAGATGCTTGCAGCAAGCTACTCTTATTACAGACTGTGAAGGTCATCTCTACCTCAACTATTGAGAGTAAAAATGGATCCATCCATTTTCATTATCAGTTCTTGCCCTGTCACTTCTGAGATTATCTTCAAAGATGCCATGACCTAAAAAACTTGAAGGGGACCGTGGAAACATTAGTAATGTTTGATATACACAATTACACACACTTTTCTGAAGCCTCTACTGCAGAATTCACTTATGCTGAGGAGGGGATGAGTACTAATCTGAGCATATTAGCAGACAACAGTGACAGGAGCACAATAACTCCATATCCTTTGTAGTTCACTGCATGTTTCCCTTTCCTAAATTGTTTCTACTCCTATTCCCATATTCTCTTATGTCCAACAAAAGAAAAGATGTGTGGGTATCACAGGCCCTGAATAAGTGGTACATAAGTTTATCAATGTTAATAAATATAATTATAGGTTTCCAGCAAACAGCAGTAATGTTTCCAAAAGAAAGTACATTTTAGATCAATGAATTATCTTCTTAAAATGTAATCCATTTCCACTCTTTTTTTTTTTGAGACAGGGTTTTGCTCTGTCACCCAGGTGGCAGTGCAGTGGTGTGATCACAGCTGACTATAACCTTGACCTCCTGGGCTCAAGAAATCCTCCTGTCTTACCCTCTCAAGTAGCTGAGGTCACAGGCACATACCACCCCCGCCAAATTATTTTTTTACAGAGATGGGGTCTTGCTGTGTTGCTCGGTCCAGTCTCAAAATCCTGAGCCCAAGCAATCCTCCTGCTTTGGCCACCCAAAGTGCTGGGGTTACAGGTGTGAGCCACCGTGCCGAGCCCCCAGACACTTTTATTGTGTGTGTGTGTTCAAGTAGGAATGCATATATCTGTGTAGCACTTTTTAGAACAATCAGATGGTTTGCAATGAGTATGTATTTCTTTGACAACTAGAGATATTTTTTAAAGTAAGATAATTTTTTAAAAACATGAAATGATTGAGTGGTGGCAAGCAAAAAATACTGGATTATTACCTTTGTCTTTTCATGCCTGGCTTCATTTGCTGTGAAAGTAGGTTGATGGGTTTAAGAACATTATTATGCTGAATACTCTGCCTGATGGTTTCTACTAAAGTGCTTGTTGCTTGTTGTTCCTCTGACAGGAGAGATGATTTCTTTTCAGAATCTAACAATAAGAACACAGTTTTTTTTCAATTATTACTATTATTATTATTTTTTTTTTTTTTTTTGAGACAACGTCTCACTCTGTTACCCAGGCTGGTACGCAGTGGTGTGACAATGGCTCACTGCAACCTTCATCTCCCGGGCTCAAGTGATCCTTCCACCTCAATCTCTCAAATAGCTGGGACTACAGGTGTATGCCACCAGCTAATTTTTGTATTTTTTGTAGAGACAGGGTCTCACCAGGTTGCCCAGGTTGGTCTCAAACTCCTGGGCTCAGGCAATCTGCCTCCCAAAGTGCTGGGGTTACAGGCGTGAGCCACTGTGCCCAGTCCCAATTATTTAAAAAGTTTTTTTTCCAGAGTTGTGGCATTTTCTCCTTGCTTAACCAATATCACCTCCCCAATACTAGTAACATTATGTGGCAATGTGCCCAACTAAAAAATATTTTTCCTGCTCTCTTCAAACAGGCAGACCTGTCACTCTGCCTTTCTCTTCTAATATATGGTGGCTTACTGCCTGAGGCTGGGATGTGATAGCTTGTACTCCAGCAGCCATCCTGTGACCATGAAGCAATCTTTACTGATAGTAAAGCAGGTACAACAGAAGGAACCTGGGTCCCTGGTGACAGAGCAGTTGTCTCGCAGTACTAGACTGTCTAGTACATAACTTTTCTTTTTTAAAAATGTATTTACTTATTTTTTGGAGACAGGATCTCATTCTGTTGCCAAGGCTGGAATACAGTGGCTGAATGTTGTAACCTTCAACTCCTGGGCTCAAGCAGTCCTCCCTGCTCAGCCTCCCAAATAGCTAGGACTACAGGCATGCACCACCACAGTTGGCTAATTTATTTTTGTAGAGATAGGGTCTTGCTATGTTGCCCAGGCTAGTCTTGAACTCGGCCTCAAGCAGTCTTCCTGCCTCAGCCTCCCTAATCACTGGAATTACAAGCATGAGCCACCATGTCTGGCCTTATTTTTAATCGATAAGTAAAAACTGTATTTACTTATGGTGTACAATATGATGTAATTCAAAACTTGACAGTTTTTCTCTGTCACCCAGGCTGAAGTGAAGTGGTACAATCACAGCTCACTGCAGCCTTGACATCCTGGCCTCAAGGAATCCTCCCGCTTCAGCCTCGAGTAGCTAAGACCACAGGCGCATGCCACCACATCTAGCTAATTTTTTATTTTTATTTTTTGTAGAGAGATGGGCTCCCACTATGTTGCCCAGCCTAGTCTCAAACTCCTGGTCCCAAGTGATCCTCCCACCTTGGCCTCCAAAAGTGCTAGCCTGATTTGCCTAGCCTAGTAACTTCATATGAGAGAATAATCTTTACCTGTTTTGGCCTCTGTTATTTTCTGTTAAATATAACAGAGTCTAGTGCTAATTAGAAGGAACGTAATTAGTCCGGGCGCAGTGGCTCATGCCTGTAATCCCAGCACTTTGGGAGGCTGAGGCAGGCGGATTGTATTTTTCATTATACATTTCATTATGTTGTATTTTTCAAATAACACAGGCCCTAAGTAAAAGCAACTGGTAATAGTTCATTTGTGTTAAACCAAAAAAAAAAAAAAAAGGCAAAGTCCTCTGTTATGATAACAACAGGAAATACTGGCTGCTATGAGTTTTCATCCTAGGTCTTCCACCTGCTAAATGACAGACTTTGAATAGTATTAATCTTCAGGCTATACTGAGATAAGTCTCAAACCAAACATTACACCCATTTAAGTACATAATTCAATGGTTTTTAGTATATTCATGAAGTTGTACAACCATCATCACTATCAATTTTAGAACATGTTCATATCCCAGAAAGAAACCCCACCCCAACCCCCCCTAGGCAACCACTAATCTACTTTCTGTCTGTATACATTTGCCTATTCTGGATATTTCATATAAATTGAATAATACAATCTATGCTCCTTCACAACTGGTTTCTTTTCTAGAATGGTTTCAAGATTCATCTGTGTTGTACATGTATCAGTACTTCATTGCTTTATGTTGCCAAATGAAATTCCATTGTATGGCTATACCATACTTTATCAATTCATAATTTTTTTTTTCTTGTTTTTGAGATGGAGTCTCACTCTGTTGCCCAGGCTGGAGTGCAGCAGCACAATCTCAGCTCACTGCAACCTCTGCCTCTGTGGGTTCAAGTGATTCTCCTGCCTCATCCTCCCAAGTGGCTGGGACTACAGGCATGTGCCACCACGCCCAGCTAATTTTTGTATTTCTTTTAGTAGAGACAGGGTTTTTCCATGTTGGCCAAGCTGGTCTCGAACTCCTGACCTCAAGTGATCTGCCGGCCTCAGCCTCCTAAAGTGCTGGGATTACAGGCGTGCACCACTGTGCTCAGCCCTCAATTCATAGATTGATGGACATTTGTTTCCGTATTTTTGGCTATTATACAAAGCTATTATGAACATTCCTGTGCAAATTTTCGTGTGGACATCATTTCTCTTTGGTATATATATGAGTGTAACTGCTGTGTCATATGGTAACTCATATGGTTTGCCATTTTGAGGAGCTGTGAAACTGTTTTCCAAAGAAGCTGCACAATTTTATATTCTAATCGACAGTGTCTGAGGGTTCCACTTTCTCCACATCTTCACTAACTCGTTGTTATGTTTTTGATTATAGCCATCCTAGTAAGTATGAAGTGATATTTCCTTGTGGTTTTGATTTGCATATCCTTGATAGCTACTGAGCATTTTTCATGTGCTTTTGGCCATTTTAACATTTTATCTGAAGAACTACTGATTTACAGCCTTTGCTCATTTTAAAAATGCGTTGCCTTTTTATTACTGAGTTGTAAGAGTACATAGTCTGGGTACAAATCCTTTTTAAGATATGATTTGCAAGTATTTCCTCCCATTCTGTCGACTGACCTTTCACTTTTTTGAAGGTTTAAATTTCAGAAGTTTTTTCTTTGCACTAAGTCCAACTTATCTACTTTTTCTTTTGTTGACTGTGCTTTTGTTGCTTTTTTTGAAAGCCTTGCCTAACACACACAGAGTCATGAAGATTTACTCCTATGTTTTTTCCTAAGTGCTTTATAGTTTTGGCTCTTACATTTAGGTCTATGATCCATTTTTAGTTCATTCCTATGTATGATTTGAGAAAGTATCCAATTTCATTCTTTTTATTATTGCTAGCCTGTGGTCCCAGCATATGTGTTGAAAAGACTATTCTCTTTTTTCTTTCTTTTGAGATGGAATCTCACTGTGTCACCCAGGCTGGAGTGCCGTGGCGCAATCTCGGCTCACTGCAAGCTCCACCTCCTGGGTTCATGCCATTCTCCTGCCTCAGCCTCCCCATTAGCTGGGACTACAGGCGCCCACCACCATGCCTGCCTAATTTTTTTTTGTATTTTTTTTAGTAAAGAAAGAGTTTCACCGTGTTAGGCAGGATGGTTTCGATCTCCTGACCTTGTGATCTGCCCGCCTTGGCCTCCCAAAGTGGTGGGATTACAGGCGTAAACCACCACGCCCGGCCGAAAAGACTATTCTTTATTACATGGTCTTTACATTGAAAGGCAACTGACCATACATACATATGAGGGTTTATTTCTGGAACTTCAGCTCTATTCCATCGACCTATATGTCTGTTTTTACACCAGAATTTTACTTTCTTGATTACTGTAGCTTTGCAGTAAGTTTTCAAATTGAGAACTGTGAGTCCTATAACTGTTCTTTTTAAAGATTGTTTTGGTGATTCTGAGTCCCTTGAACATCCATATGAATTTCAGCCGGGCGCGGTGGCTCAAGCCTGTAATCCCAGCACTTTGGGAGGCCGAGACGGGCAGATCACAAGGTCAGGAGATCGAGACCATCCTGGCTAACACAGTGAAACCCCGTCTCTACTAAAAAAATACAAAAAACTAGCCGGGCGAGGTGGCGGGCGCCTGTAGTCCCAGCTACTCGGGAGGCTGAGGCAGGAGAATGGCGTGAACCCGGGAGGCGGAGCTTGCAGTGAGCTGAGATCCGGCCACTGCACTCCAGCCTGGGGCGACAGAGCGAACCCCAATCTCAAAAAAAAAAAAAAAAATGAATTTCAAGATTCACTTGTCAATTTATGTAAAGAAGCTATCTGAAATTTTGATAGAGATTGCGTTCAATCTGTAGATCAATTTAGGACTAATTCCATCTTAGTATTAACTTTTCCAGTCCATAAACATGGGATTTCTTTCCATTTACTTATTCTTTAATTTCTTTCAACAATTATTTAAGTTTTTGGAGTCTAAGTTTTGCATTTCTTTGGTTCAATTTATCCATAAGTATTCTGTTCTAGTGCTTTTATAAATAAATAAAATTGTTTTCTTAGTTTCATTTTGAATTATTTATTCAAAGATATAGAAGTGGTTGATTTCTCTATATTGATCTTATAGCCTGGAACCTTGTGGAACTTAACGCAGTTCTAATACGGTGTGTATAATAATATATTGGATGTGTGTCTATTCCTTAGAATTTTCTATATATTATATATATAGAAAAAATATATATCATTTATCATATAATCTGCAAATATAGATACATTTACTTTTTTCCTTTCCAGTTTGGATGGCTTTTCTTTTCTTGACTAATTACTCTAGCTAGAACCTCTGGTAGAATGTTAAATAAAAATGGCACAAGTGGGCATCCTTGTCTTACTCTTGTACTTAGTGAGAAAGTATGTTAAGAATATGTTATCAACTTAGATTTTCATAGATGCCTATTACCAGGCGGAGGAAGATCTTCTCTATTCCCAACTTGAAGAGTGTTTTAAACAAAGGGTGATGGATTTTGTCAAATGATTTGGCTGTGCCTACTGAGATGATCATGTGAATTTTGTCCTTTACTCTATTGATAGATATAGTATATTACACAATTGATTTTCAAATGTTAAACCAAAATTGCATGCTTGAGATAAATCCCACTTGGTCATGGTGTAAAATCATTTTTTATATTGCTGTATTTGATCTGCTAGTATTTTATTCAAGATTTTTATGTCTATATTCCTAAGTGATACTGATTTTTAATTTTCTTATGATGTCATTGGTCTTTGTATCAGGGTGATACTGGCCTTCTCACCAAAATCTCCACTATTTTTGAGAGTGCTCTCAGGCTTAAACGTCTCCACACTCTGTTCCAAATAAAGTAATTTCCTTTAGGGAAAATTTCAGAGTTCTCTATTCTTATGACCTGCCTCTCCCTCTGGGCAACATTTCTTTTTTCTTTTCTTTTCTTTTTTTTTTGAGACAGTCTCACTCTGTCGCCCAGGCTGGAGCACAGTGGCACGATCTCAGCTCCCTACAACCTCCGCCTCCTGGGCCTACCTGATTCTCCTGTCTCAGCCTCCCAACTAGCTGGGATTACAGGTGCCTGCCACCACACCTGGCTAATTTTTTTGTACTTTAAATAGAGGAGGAGTTTTATCATGTTGGCCAGGCTGGTCTCAAATTCCTGACCTCAGGTGATCCAACACGCCTCGGCCTCCCAGAATGCTGGGATTACAGGCGTGGAGCCATCGCGCCCAGCCCCTGGGCAAAATTTCTAAGCCACAGCTCTGGAAGTGGGGCTGGGAAAAGAAGCCCTTCTTTTAGAGTGACATTCCTGCTTTATGAGCAGGGTGCTAGATGAAGACAGTAGCTTCTGTTCTTTTTAGCTTGCCTCTCCTGGCATGAAATCTCTGTTCTATATGAGTAGGCTGCAGTGAGAAAAATTGGGGACCCAGTATTCTCAGCCTCCCACAACTGGGGCAGAGTCTTTGCCTTATGAATGGAGGCAAGGTGGAAGGACTGGGCCTCCACCTCTTGGCCACACTCACTGGGAATTTCATCTCTGCAATATGGAACTGAAAGGATGAAAAATGCTGGCAGCCTGCCTTTCCCAGGGAGATCCTATAGGCCCTTGACTGGGTTCTGTAGGGGGTACAGCAAGTTGTGGCTGAAGTGCCACAGAAACTTGCTCCTTTTGATAAGATTTAGTAGATTTTTTTTAAAAAAATATTTATTCATTTGCTCTATAGTCTGAGGACAATTTCCCAAGGTTGGTTGGTTTGTTTGTTTTAACTATAGGGGTGCAACTGTGGCTCACTGCAGCCTTAAACTCCTGGACTCAAGTAATCCTCTTGCCTCAACCTCCCAAAGTGCTGGGATTACAGACGTGAGCCACTGCACCCTGTGGAAAATTATTTTTTCAAGAAGTCACATCTTTAGAGCCAGGTGTGGTGGCTCACACCTGTAATCCTAGTACTTTGGGAGGCCAGGGCGGTGGATCACTTGAGGTAAAGAGTTCAAGACCAGCCTGGTCAACACAGTGAAACCCCGTCTCTACTAAAAATACAAAAAATTAGCTGGATGCAGTGGTAGGTGCCTGCAATCCCTGCTACTCGGGAGACTGAGGCAGGAGAATCACTTGAACCCAGGAGGTGGAGGCTGCAGTGAGCTGAGATCACACCACTGCACTCCAGTCTGGGTGACAAGAGCAAAACTCCATCTGAAAAAAAAAAAGAAAGAAAAAATAATTTTCACCAATTATGGTTGTTTCACTGGTCTGTGGAGCTCCTCATATTGCTATTCCAGAAGTCATCTCTCACTTAATTCGTATAAGGTCTTTTAACCTATACACCAACTTTTGTTTATATACACCAACTCTTCACTTAAAGCAGCCAACTAATAAAGAAATATGGCTATTCTCAAGAGCTCTGTTTTATTCCCACCACAAATCATGGAACATTTTGAAACACCTATTTCAAAAGCTATAAGAAAACAAAGAAACTGTAGCTCTAACTCTATTCTTTTCTAGCATAAATTGCAAGGTTATTCTGTTCCTGCCTAAAAAGCATCCAAACATCATGACTGAAACCAAAAATTAAAGGCAAAAATAGCTTATGCTATATGTAATCATAATTTTGTGACTGACATATACTGAGGAAAAGCATTTTTTTACTCTAGTTTTAAGAAAACTGCAAAGTAGTGAAACGTTGTTGGAAAAAAGGTATAAAAGTATGTAACATGAAGATGGAACTTTTCCATTTCTTCTCCAAGCAGCCACTATTAACAGTTTGTGATATATTTCTTTGCATATATTAAAAACAGAAGTACACATTTTTTGTTTTATTTCTCTACAAGAAAGGGAAAAAATTATATACTCTTTTGCAACTTGTATTTTTTCACTCAGTATAAAATAGCATCCATCCTTTTAGGTCCTTATATACAAATGACTTTCTTTTTCTTGGCTGCCAATATTTCATAGCATGGATTTACCAGAATTCTGTTGAATATTTACATTTTTTCTTTTTGAGATGGAGTTTTGTTCTTGTTGCCCAGGTTGGAGTACAATGGCATGATCTCGGCTCACCACAATCTCCACCTCCCGGGTTCAAGCAATTCTCTTGCCTCAGCCTCCCGAGTAGCTGGGATTACAGCCATGCGCCACCACACCTGGCTAATTTTTTGTATTTTTAGTAGAGACAGGGTTTCTCCATGCTGGTCAGGCTGATCTCGAACTCCTAACCTCAGGTGATCCACCTGCCTCGGCCTCCTCAAGTGCTTGGATTACAGGCATAAGAAACCATGCCCAGCCTACATTTTTTTCATTTTTATCAAAAATCCTTGCTGGGAACAGTGGCTCACAACTGTAATCCCAGCACTTTGGGAGGCTGAGGCCAGAGGATTGTTCGATTAGTCAAGTATGCATGTCTGTGATCCCAGCTACTCAGGAGGCTGAGGCAGGAGGATGACTTAAGCCCCAGAGGTTGAGACTACAGTGCACCAGTACACACCAGCAAGGCAACAGAGCATGACCCTGTCTCAGAAGAAAAAAAATCCTACAGTAAGTATCCTTGTGTAAACAGCTGTGTACTGTATTTCTATAGAACACAGTTCTCTAAGTACAATTCCTGAGTTTAAAGGGTCTCCACATATGAAATCTGTACGTTTGCCATATTGTTCTCCAGAAATGTATCATTTTACACATCTAAAAGTATATGAAAAGTGTTCCCCAAACATCTTCAACAATCTTTAAATTTTTTTTAAACAATCTTCATCTTTAAAGTTTTTTGCCAATCTGACAGTTACAAGTTTATGTTTTCCTTTTTTTTTTTTTTTTTAAGAGACAGGAGGGCGGGGAGGTCTCACTTTATCACCCAGGCTGGAATACACTGGTGCAATCATAGCTAACTGCTGCCTAGAACTCCTGGGCTCAAGGGGTTCTGCTGCCTTGGACTCCCAAAGTGTTGGGGTCATAGGCGTGAGCCACCATGCCTGGCCACATTTTCCTTTTTTTTTTTTTTTTTTTTTGAGATGGGGTCTTGCTGCGATGCCCAGGCTGGAGTGCAATGGCGCTATCTCGGCTAACTGCAACCTCTGCTTTCTGGGTTCAAGCAATTCTCCTGCCTCAGCCTCTCGAGTAGCTGGGATTACAGGTGTGACCACCAAGCCTGGCTAACTTTTTTTTGTATTTTTAGTAGAGACGGGGTTTCACCATATTGGCTAGGCTGGTCTTGAACTCCTGACCTCAAGTGATCCGCCTGCCTCTAACTCCCAAAGTGCTGGGATTACAGGCATGAGCCACCGCGCCAGGCCTACATTTAAATATAAAGTTATATTTCACTTAATACTAATATGACTGAGCTTTTAAAATGTTTATATTACAGACTGAGTTGTGTCACCCCCGAATTCGTATGTTGAGGCCCTAATTGCCAATGTGACTCTATTTGGAGATAAGGCCTTTAAAGAAATAATTAAGGTTACATGAGGACATAAGAGTGGGGCCCTAATGTTTTTTAAATTTGTTTTTTTTGAGATGGAGTCTCGCTCTGTCGCCTAGGTTGGAGTGCAGTGGAGCGATCTCGGCTCACTGCAACCTCTGCCTCCCGGGTTCAAGCAATTCTCTGCCTCAGCGTCCTGAGTAGCTGAGATTACAGGCGCCCACCAACACGCCCAGCTAAATTTTGTATTTTTAGTGGAGAGAGCCAAGACCATCTTGACCAGGCTGGTCTTGAACTCCTGACCTCGTGATCCACCTGCCCTCAGCCTCCCAAAGTGCTGGGATTACAGGCATACACCACCGCGCCTGGCCAAGTGGGGCCCTAACCTAATACGGCTGATGTCTTTATAAGAAAAGGAGACACCAGGAATGTGTGCATGTGCATGCAAACACACAGCGAAAAGGTTATGTGAGGGTACAGCAAGAAGGCTGCCATCTACAAGCCAAAGAGAGGCCTCAGAAGAAACCAAACCTGCTGATATCTTTCTAGATTTTAGACTTTCAGCCTCCAGAACTGTGAGAAAATAAATTTCTGTTGTTAAAGCCACCCAGTCTGTGGTACTTTATTATGGCGGCCCTGGCAAACTAATACAGTTTGAAAGTCACTTAATGTTTTTAAAATGAATTACCTATTAATATCATTTGCTCATTTATCTACTGAATTGTATTTTTCTTATTGACTCATAAGGCTTTTGAATACATGAATAATAACCCTTTAAACACCTTGTAAAACATATATTCTAAGAGTAAAAATGAAGCCACAACCCTTAAGACCAGTCAGTAACCATCAATACAACTGAACTTATGATCCTATACCAATACATCTAACTTACTCTTCTGCTACATACAATTCACTCTCAAAACACCCAATCAAATTTTTACTTGATAGCAAAATCACCAAAAAAATTAACTAAACTCAGTTGAGACCTGTCACAGTTAAAAACAGGTCAGTACAATAGCAAATCACTTTTTCATTTTTGTGTGTGTGTATACTTTTTTTTAAAACAGCAAATCACTTTGAATTAATTAAAACTTTAAAAATAAAGCAAAATAATTTGCTTTTCTCTATTTAACTCTAGGGGAATTTAATTCTGTTTCTTTTCTTTTCTTCTTTTTTTTTTTCCCCAGCAGTCCATTCTTTATTACAGAACAGGATCCTACAGTATGGATGGACTGTGCTACAATTTGCTCATCCAGTCACCTATGGATGTGTATTTAAGTTGTTCCCATTTTGAGTCTTTTATGTCTGTCTTTGTTTTGTTTTTTGTTTTTTGTTTTTGAGACGGAGTCTCGCTCTGTTGCCCAGGCTGGAGTGCAGTGGCACAATCTCGGCTCACTGCAAGCTCCGCTCCGCCTCCCGGGTTCACGCCATTCTCCTGCCTCAGCTTCCCAAGTAGCTGGGACTACAGGCGCACGCCACCACGCCCGGCTAATTTTTTGTAATTTTAGTAGAGACAGGGTTTCACCATGTTAGCCAGGATGGTCTTGAACTCCTGACCTCATGATCCACCCGCCTCGGCCTCCCAAAGTGCTGTGATTACAGACGTGAGCCACCGCGCCCAGCCGTTTTGTTTTGTTTTGGTTTTGGTTGAGATACAGTCTTGCTCTGACACCCAGGCTGGAGTGCAGTGGCATGATCTCAGCTCACTGCAGCCTTTGCTGCCCGGGTTCAAGCGATTTTCGAGCCTCAGCCTCCTGAGTAGCTGGGACTACAGGCACCTGCCACCACACCTGGCTCCGCCTCCCGGGTTCCCGCCATTCTCCTGCCTCAGCCTCCCGAGTAGCTGGGACTACAGGCGCCCACAACCGCGCCCGGCTAATTTTTTGTATTTTTAGTAGAGACGGGGTTTCACCGTGGTGTCGATCTCCTGACCTTGTGATCCACCCGCCTCGGCCTCCCAGAGTACTGGGATTACAGGCGTGAGCCACCGCACCCGGCCAAGTTTTGTATTTTTAATAGAGGTAGGATTTCACCATGTTGGCCAGGCTGGTCTCCAACTCTTGGCCGCAAGTGATCCGCTGGCCTAGGCCTCCCAAAGTGCTGGCATTATAAGCGTGAGCCACGGGACCCGGCTGTTATGTCTTTAATTCTATTTTACTTACTAAAATTCCTCCATGAGACATACAGAGGTTCTCTTGGTTCCTGATGAAGGTTGATATTATCCCATAACAGCTGAATATACACAAGTTTGCTATCCTGGGACAGAGATGACAGAGGAAGCTAAAAGAAATCAAAAGAAAGTATTAGTATCCCAAGAATAATAATTACCAGTGGATCTAATGAAGCTTGATTATATAACAGATGAGTCCTTTTAAAATTCTGGACCTAAAATTCAGAGCCAAAATATTAATTTTTATTAATGTCTGATGACAAATGTTATTATTATTTTCTGAGGTAAAGGTTTCTCACTGTGACTTTTAAGGAATAGGATGACAATTTGCTAACTGACACAATGGTTGTAGAAAGATTAACCATCATTACAGCAAATTTTAAGGTCAAAGTACAAGAGTTTCTACTACCTTACCAAATAATTTTATTTTACCTACCTAATCAAACTAGAGTTTATAGTACTTTAAGGAAAGATTTTATTTTGCCCCATGTATATGTTTGGGGTCTCAGTGTCTATCAATATTAATACTATAAAATAAAGCACTCTAGGAGCTCACTGTCTCCAATGGAATCAGGATCCCAGCATAAGTAGAGTTGGGGCTTTTAAGTCAGACAGCCAGAATGTGACCTTGGGTCTCCATCACTTATTGGGTATGCCACCTTACAGAAATTACTAAATTTCTCCAACTTTTAATTATAACACCTGAAAAATATGGAAAACATGAGTCCTTTCAAATAAGGTTGTTGCGAGAATTGCAGCTAGGAACAGAACAGTTAAGAATAATAGCTACCAGCCAGGCATGGTCGCTCACGCCTGTAATCCCAGCAGTTTGGGAGGCCGAGGCAGGTGGATTGCCTTAGGTCAGGAGTTCAAACCAGCCTGGCCAACATGGTAAAATCCTGTCTCTACCAAAAATATAAAAATTAACTGGATGTGGTGATGGGTGCCTATAATCCCAGCTACATGGGAGGCTGAGGCAAGAGAATCACTTGAACCCAGAAGAAGGAGGCTGCAGTGAGTCGAGATCACACCATGGCACTCCAGCCTGGGCAACATTTTCCAGCTACCCTTGCAGACAGATACGACCTAATAACTGAGTTCAGGCCAAGAAACTGTATGTTGGAATATTATCTACAACTCCAGGAGCTATCCCTTAAGAAAAAAGACATACTCTTCCCTCATCCATTTTTCTCCTAACTGCTGGATAGAAGGTGGATGTGACAGCTTGGAGGTAATCAGCCATCCTGGACCAGAAGCAGAACTTGGAAATGGAGGTTATGCATAGCTAAACAAAAATATAGAAGGATCTTAGGTTCCTAACATTTTACCATTCCAGGACTGCTTATCCAAACTTTTAACTGAGAGAGAAATAAACTTGTCTTGTTAAGCAACTGTTGTTGTATACTTTCAGGAGCTTGAGGTTAAGCCTCATCCTACCCAATACTAATGTAAGTATAAAAGTTGGCACCCTACCTGTACACCTTCATTACAATGTTCAGATGTGAGGATAAGTCCTGGCAAGTTACTAGGAAGGTCCAAACGTCTGAAATACCAAACGAGGTTCCAGAAAATGATTGGATGTTGATTGATGAAAGAAGATGTATGAATCACCTGATCACCTTCATTTTCTAGCAAAGATTCAAGTTCTTTACGGAGTACTAGAGGACTCAAGTAGGGCACAGAAACAGGGGGAGGATTGGGTCTTTTTCCTAAAGGATCCTTAAAAAAAATACAAACAGAAATTAGTATTATCTGTTTAAATCTGTATGCTGAAGAGCACTTCTCAATGAGATAATGCCTCTCTAACTATCCTTTTTAAATCAGTTATTTTAGGACCATTGCTACATGCAGGAGAATATGCTAATGAACGAAAACCTAAAAAAGAAAAAAAATACTTAATCTTAAATACTATTAAGTTAAATCATTAAAAAGAAAATTAATCAACAGACTCTTTAAAACATGTTCTCTATCACATTGAGAGCAATGGTCTGAATGTATTAGGTTTTTTTCAAATTTTATAAGAAATATTTGCATTTCAGATGCTTTATAGTAATATATGTGTATAAAAACTGTGTGACATTATCTTCCTCCTACAACTCTAAACTGATGGAGCAATCTTTTGCATTAATATTCTTTGTTGACTTAACTCACTTTTACAACTGATTGCAACAAAAACCGAAGGAATTAAAGAAAGAGCATTTTTATAATTCAAATAAAATAAGAAATGAAAAAAGACCCAACCTAGACTTTGTGAGTTATGCGTATTATAATCAGGATAAAATGTTTAAGACTCTCTCATTAACAGTGGGTTCCCCGGTGCCTAGACTGTGGTCTCCAAAACCATTTCCCTCTAAAGGGACCCACAGTTTCTTAGAGAAACGGCTGATTCTGGTCTGGGTAAGAAAGTATATAACATAAGCATAAAACATCTTGTTATATAAGAAAGCCAGAAAGCTTTTTAAAAATTACAAAAAAGCGCCGGGCGCGGTGGCTCAAGCCTGTAATCCCAGCACTTTGGGAGGCCGAGACGGGCGGATCACGAGGTCAGGAGACCGAGACCATCCTGGTTAATCCGGTGAAACCCCGTCTCTACTAAAAAATACAAAAAACTAGCCGGGCGAGGTGGCGGGCGCCTGTAGTCCCAGCTACTCGGGAGGCTGAGGCAGGAGAATGGCGGGAACCCGGGAGGCGGAGCTTGCAGTGAGCTGAGATCCGGCCACTGCACTCCAGCCTGGGCGACAGAGTCAGGCTCCGTCTCAAAAAAAAAAAAAAAAAATTACAAAAAAGCTACTAGAGTTATGTCAAAAGGACTAATGAGCTAACTTGTAGAGGCTTCTAGCTGACCAAAGAGAATAATATAAGCATGAACAACAATAAAAACAGCAATAGATATAAAGATAAATGTTTAAGGCAAGGTAGTGTGTGCCTATAGTTCCAGTCACTAGGGAGGCTGAAGCAAGAGGATCACTTGAGCTCAGGAGTTTAAGAACAGCCTGGGCAACAAAGCGAGATCCCCATCTCTAAAAATTAATTGCTTAATTAAACATAAATGTTGAAATCAATGAGCTCATAATGATACCCTATTCCCCCAAATTAACTGATGACCTTGGAGAATGACAGGGACTCAACTCGCCATTTTGAAAACTGGTAAATAAAAGCAAAAAACCAAGCATTTAACCTGCCTTTCCACTATAAATTTTATCTTCAGAAAATCTAACAGAAGACACAGGGAAGTTTCTGTTTATGTATTCCTTATTAAAAGGAAGCAATGACAGAATGAGACCATTATCATTTTATAGCTCCTGATGAATTACTTTAGGCATTAAGGCATTAATAGCTACTCATGTTGATGTCTCCTACTGGGAGGAACATACCACCACTGATGAAATTGTCTTACAAAAATAAACAAGCAAATGAACAATAACACAAAAACTCCAAATCTGATCAAGGTTCTGGACACAAATTTCGACTTTTATCGTTGCAATCAGCAAAATCTGGATTATGGGAAACTGTACTCTAACCAGTTTTATCAACAAATAAATTGCAAGAGGAAAAAAGAGTCTAGAGATTCAAAAAGACTAAAAACCATACAAACCCAAGTACAATACACTGACTTTATTTGATCTTGATTCCTCAAGCTACCAACCCACACATACACATGCACACATATGCTTTTGACATTTTTGAGACAATCAGAAATTTGAACAGACTAAATAACTTGATATTATTATTTAGTTTTTTTTTTTGTATGATAAAAGCAGTGTGATTATATTTTTCTAAAGTCCTCATCATTCAGGGATACATACTGAAATATTTACTAACAGAATATGTGATGTTTGAAATTTGCTTCAAAATAATCTCAAAAAAAGAGAGAACTGAATGAGAATATACATAAAAGAAGAATGGCCATAATCTGAAAATAACTGAAGCTAGAAGATGGACTCATTATACTGTTTCTTTTTGCACATATTTGAAATTCTCCACAATAAAAAGTTATTTGCTTATGGAAAAATTCTAATCTATCACTTTTCATGTAATTAAAATAAGTCCACTACAGAAGAATTTATAATGTTCTACTATATACTTAGATATGTATGCAGTATAATTACAATGTTGTTGTTGTTACATACCACAACTTCCTGCAGACTGTTTGGAAGACTAACTGTTGAAATGCCATGAAACGGTCGCTGGGTAAAGTCAATATTCTGCAAGGGGCCTCCAACACTGTGACTTCGAGTCAAAGATACATTTCGCTTTGATAAACTATTAGGCACAGATGAAATTTTCATAGTTTGGACATCTCCACTGGCTCTCTTTATTTCATCACTTAAAAAAATATAGAAGAAATGCTATGTTCATGTTGAAAAACAGTCTAAATCTGTAGAGCTATTTTCTACAATGGACCTTCAGTCTACTAAATATATCTAAGAAGAATCAGCACCACCTTGTAAAAACTGCATTTCCTTCAAGCATTTTTGTAAAACTGGTCAGAAAAACAGGATGGAGAAGATGGTTCTGGTGAGGGTGGGAAGATGACATACTGTATGTAGATACACAGGTATTATTTTAAAATGACAAAGTACCCATTCAGTTGCTTTACTCAAATATTATTTCATCTTAAACAAAATTACCTAGAAGTACGCTGTATGCAAATAAGTACAGTAAAGACATTGACAAGTATTTAATCTCTACTAGGCCACGATCCACCTAAGGAGAGAGACCCAGTCATATTTTCTTTTTTATTTTTAGAGCTTAGCATAATATTTAGCATACAATAGAGTCTCAATAAATGTCTGATTCAATTAGTATTTAAGGGTGAAGTGTACATTTCACAGAAAGAGAACATTTCGCCTCTGGAAATTGGCAATGACTACCTTAAAGGGGAAATATTTTACTGTTGAGAAGTTCATTTTGTAAAAGACACCTGTAAAATATTAAACTTAGTTCAAAAATGGTTTATCATCAGAGTCATTCATTAGCTGTTTAAACACTATGTGGTAATAATAATTTAAGATGTACTCTTAAATGCCAGAACTTATGCCTATAGGAGTCAGGTTGTCTTTAGAGACAGAATTTTTACAAGGGTACCCCATTTATTACTATATAAAGAGGTCTCTGTACCCTTTGATACCTTGGTTCAACTGCAGAGCCTGTTTCTTCAGTTATGGTCTGGTTATGTTTTGGGGAATCCATAAAGTTGATCAAGTCAGGTTCTGCTAAACTGGATACAGGTTTGTGCTCCAAGGATTCATTTGCCAATGGAATGCTTCCACTTTGTAAACTGTCACCAGAGGTACTTGGTTTCAGGAAAAAGCTACATATGGAAAAGGGGGGGAAAAAGAGCCTTTAAAAATCCTCAAGTCTTCTAAAATTCTATCATATTTAGAATCATTTTATTGATAAAGCAGTTATTAATTATATATAATCCAGAAGGAAAACACTGCCTATTTCCAATACACACACAGACCTCTCTCTCTCACATTCCTGCTCTCATTTTCTCTTCCCTTCCTACCTAAATTTTTCAAATACAAGGTTGGAAATGGTCCGATAAATGATATTCCAATTTTTGAGAACCTCTAAAGAAAACTATGAAGGAAGAATGGAAGCAAAATATTTTATTAATTTCCTGAGTTAAAAAAAAATAAAGAAGAGCTGCAGTAGCAGCATTTTAAGATGTATTAACCTATAATTACTTATAATGTCTTTTATCATTTATAAATCTCCATCTTGTTTCTAGTCATTTCTTCTCTGTTCATTGTTTTATTTACATCTTATCTCTCTCCTTCTCTCTTTGGGTGGACTCAAGGAGGGAAGGGCCTTGCAAGGAACATTCAGAGAATTTTCTGAGGTAATGGTAATGTTTTCTAAGAGTTTAATTTATATAAATGCATGCATTTATTCTTCAAATGGTATGTTTAAGATTTGTACATTTTGCTGTATATCAATTTATCTCGAAAGAAAAAAACTGTCAATAAATACTGAACTCTAGTTAATGATATGCATATCAGTCTTTGGGGGAGAAATGTATTAATATCTATCTTACCTTCAAATGAATAAAAATTTAAGATAGATTGGTGGAGAAACAGATAGGTGATAGACTTAAGTATAGTAAAGTGTAAATTGAAGGACGCAGGGGTAGATATTGGGTGTTCATTGAAAAAAAACTTTTTAAAATTTGTTGTAAGCTTGAAATTTTCTATAACAACATATTCAGGGGACAGACTTACTAATGCTCCTTTATATCCAATTTGAAAAATATAAAATAAAATGCTTGTCAAAACAGCTTAAAAACACAATTAACTCAACAAAAAAGTACAGGACTTATGGAGAATAATTTAAACCTGCGTTAAAGGACATAAAAGAAGATCTGAAAAAAAATACAGAGATATACCCGGTTCATAGATAAGACAATAATTTAGAAAAGTCGATTTTCCCCAAATTAATCTATAAATCCCAAAGAAAACTCTAGTTGGATTTTTTTTTTTTTTGAAGAACTCAAAACTTATTCTAAGAATTCATAGGAAACAGCAAGCACACAAAAAATAATAACAATAAAATCCAAGAGAGGGAACTCACTCTACTAACCAGATATAACACAAAGACCAAGTGACGAAAACAATATGGCATTAAGAAAAACAGCAAGAAAATGCGGAACCAAGTAAGGTATACATGGGAACTGAAATATGATAAAGGTGACACCACATGTCAGTGAGGAAAGGATAAGTTATTTAGGAGATAATATTGGGATAACTGGATTGTTATATGGGGGAAAAATAAAAGCTGGATCTCTACCATCATATATAAAAAGCAGAATAAAGATATATTAAAGACCTAAACATCAAAAGTAAAATATAAGCAAAAATGTTCAAGGATAAAAATTTCAGGTCCTAGGGATAGGGAACACCTTTAAAAACAAGATTCCAAAAGTACAAATTGCAAGGTAAAAAATTAATGGATAATGACATCAAAATTAATGCTTTCAAGTAATTAATATCAATAATATTCAAGTCAAATCAACAAGAAAAAGAAAGATCAATAGAAAAATAGGCAATGAACGGCCGGCCCTGTGGCTGACGCCTGTAATCCCAGCACTTTGGGAGGTTGAGGTTGGTGGATCACGAGGTCATGAGATCGAGACCATCCTGGTTAACATGGTGAAACCCAGTCTCTAATAAAAATACAAAAAAATTAGCCGGGCGTGGTGGTGGGTGCCTGTAGTCCCAGCTACTCAGGAGGCTGAGGCAGGAGAATGGCGTGAACCCGGGAGGTGGAGCTTGCAGTGAGCCGAGATCGTGCCACTGTACTCCAACTGGGCGACAGAGCGAGACTCATCTCAAAAAAAAAAAAAAAGAAAGAAAAAAAGAAAAAAAGAAAAATAGGCAATGAACATAAGCAGCCAATTCACAGAAAATGCTAGAATAGGCCAGATGCAGTGGCTCACGCCTGTAATCCCAGCACTTTGGGAGGCCAAGGTGGGTGGATCACCTGAGGTCAGGAGTTCGAGACCAGCCTGGCTAGCATGGCCAAACTCCGTCTCTACTAAAAATACCAAACTTAGCTGGGCATGGTGGTGGGCACTTGTAATCCCAGCTACTCAGGAGACTAAGGCAGGAGAATTGCTTCAACCTGGGAGGCAGATATTGTAGTGAGCCGAGATCGTGCCACCGGACTCCAGCCTGGGTGACAAGAGTGAAACTCCGTCTCCAAAAAAAAAAAAAAAAGGCTAGAATAACAAGTAATGAAGAGAAACTCAAATTTGTCAGTACTGAGACAAATTCAAACAACGCCAAAATTTAAAAAGTGATAATACCAAATGCTGGTAAGGCTATATAGAAATGAGAATTCTTAGGTACTATTTGTGGGAGTGTAGCCATCTAGGAAGCAGTATTTTGTGTTTACTAAAATCATGTATGAAAATGATCTTACTCCAAGGATTATTGTTTTTTTAGAGAAACTACTTCACAAGTTCAAAAGGGGTATGTATTTTGCAGTACACTGCATTACTGCAGTGGTGTTTGTAATAACAGAGAACTGAAAGCAACTGAAGTATCTAACACTAGAATAACGGATAAGTAGAAAGATATATTAACTTTCTGTAGCAGAAAAGGAATAAACTAGATGTACATATAGTAACTCAGATTTTAAACTGAGTAATAAAAAGAGATAAAGTTAGATATATGACACTTAGCAGAGTCAGTGTCATTGTAGAACGAGGGAATGAGGGTGGGAATGAGGAAAGGAGGATAAATACAAGAGGGCCTTTGCACAGGTCAAAGATGATGGTGTGTCAGGAATTAAAGAGTATGATTTGACTTAGCGCCACACCTGAAGCTAAAAGAAAAAACAGAGAAGAAACACCTCTACAATGAAACGGTGTGATCTCAGCTCACTGCAAACTCCGCCTCCCGGGTTCAAACCATTCTCCTGCCTCAGCCTCCTGAGTAGCTGGGACTACAGGCATGTGCCATGGTGTCAGGCTAACTTTTTGTATTTTTTTGTAGATACGGGGTTTTGCCATGTTGCCCAGGCTGGTCTCAAACTCCTGACCTCAAGTGATCCACCTGCCTCAGCCTCTCAAAGTGCTGGGATTACAGGCATGAGCCATTGTGCCCAGCCTAAATGTTTTGGGTTTTTTTTGAGACAGAGTCTCACTCTGTCACCCAGGCTGGAGTGCAGTGGTGCAATCTCAGCTCACTGCAACCTCTGCCTCCCAGGTTCAAGCAATTCTTCTGCCTCAGTCTTCCGAGTAGCTGGGACTATAGGCACATGCCGCCACACCTGACTACTTTTTTGTATTTTAGTAGAGACGGGGTTTCACCACGTTGCCTGGTCTCGAACTCCTGAGCTCAGGCAATCCACCCGCCTCGTCCTCCCAAAGTGCTAGGATTACAGGTGTGAGCCACCACACCTGGCAATGTATTTTTTATAAAGCAGCTAAAGGCAGGAAATAAAAAGTTCAATTTGTTCCATAAAACGAACGGAATATTAAGTATAATTCCTTAGGTCAGTACAGAGTTACCAAATTCTCAATTATTTAATGTATAACTATAGATCAGCTAGTCTCCTTTCTATTGCCTAGAATTTGGTCATTTAACTGCACAGAATACTACTAGGAAGTGCAAGTGATAAGAGAAGAATTGAAGCCTTTTTTCCCCCTTTGTTTCTTCTAAAATATATACTCACTGCAGCTTCAAACTTTCGGGCTCGAGAGATCCTCCTGTGTCAGCCTTCCTAGTAGCTGCTACCACAGGTGCACACTACCATGCCCAGCTAATTTAAAAAAAATCTTTTGTAGAGACAGGGTCTTGCCATGTTGCCCAAGCTGGTCTTGAACTCCTGACCTCAAGCAATTCTCCCACCTGGGCCTCACAAAGTGTTGAGATTACAGCATGAGCCACGGAGCCCAGCTGATAATCCTACTTTAAATAACATGGTAAAGTAGACTCCCACATTACTAACATTTGCTACTCAAATACTGAAGGTGAAGGACAGACAGGAAGGCAAACCTGGAGCATACCATGAATATTTCGGTCTTCTCCCAGAAGTCATGTTTTTTGAGGGTACTTACTTCTTGAGAGAGCTTTTTAAGACTAACCTTGCAGAACCTCTCAAATCTTTGAATTCTATATTGAGAAGAGGCAAGAAGTTGCTTTTACAGAATGGACAAGCTGTATTCAAATTTGAGTCATCTGCTGTCCATCCAGCCATAATTTCTTCATCATAAACTAAAGTTCCACAAGCTCTACACTGTGAACAACTGGACATCAAAACCTAAAAACAGAAAAATGCAGATACTGAGACCATTTAATAAAAATTAATCTTAACAGGCATTCTCTTGAGATAATGGGATTTCATTTATTCTACTGATCAAATTTGGAATTATTAATAACAGTTCTTTTATTTCACAGGTAAACTATCAGTTCATTGTCTTACGTAAGACATCAAGTAAATTCAACAAAATGACTTATTATACTGTCCACAAGGGTGTCATAGAATCCTGTTAAATGCCATTCTGCAATAAAAATATGCTTACAGCTACTTTATCATGAACTGAATATAGAACTTTTACCTCCATTGCACAATTCTGATAGATGCTAGACATGCTGGTATTTTGAGAAGAACCATGATCTGATTTTTCAAAGTCTTGCCCTTTCATGCCTCTTGGAAATGGAACTTCACCTACAAAGGAATAAACATCATAACACCTTAGGTAGGGAATGTCCTTGTTTTTTGAAAATGCATGCCAAAGTATTTAGGGGGAACATATCATAAAGTCTGCAATTGTTTTTCAAGTGGCTCAGTATAAAAATGTATGCATACATAGAAAGAGATAAAGTTAACAACAGTTAATTAAATCTAGGTGGAAAATACATAACTGTTCATTATACAATTCTTTCAACTTTTCAGGATATTTGAAATTTTTTTTTTTTTTAAAGACAGAGTCTCACTCTGTTGCCCAGGCTGGAGTGCAATGGTGCAATCTCGGCTCACTGCAACCTCCACCTTCCAGGTTCAAGTGATTCTCCTGCCTCCGCCTCCCAAGTAGCTGGGATTACAGGCGCATGCTGCCATGTTCAGCTAATTTTTTTTGTATTTTAGTAGAGATGGGATTTCACTGTGTTGCCCAGGCTAGTCTCGAACTCCTGAACTCAGGCAATCCACCCGCCTCGGCCTCCCAAAGTGCTAGGATTACAAGCATGAGCCACCATTCCTGGCTCGGACATTTGAAATTTTTATAGTAAAAAGTCAGAGAAAAAGAACAGAATCATAATTTTAAAAAGTAGCATGGAGTAAGAAACTTCAATGACACATCCTAGAGATTCTCAAACTCTGGTATACATCTGATTAACCCAGAGAACTGCTTAAAAATACACATTCCCAAGGCCCCATCTCACAAATTCAATCTCAGAAGTTTTAGCGTTAGGTTTGGACATTTGCATATATTTTGAAACAAATTCCCCAGATTATTCTGATGCATGCCAAAGTTTGAGAACTAATGATATAATCCACGAATATATACAACTAAACAAAGGCAGTAGGTGGCCACAGCAGTTATAAATCATAGAAGATCAGAATAGATCATAAGGCGGCTACTATTAAAAATCTCTCAATCATCTCAACAAATGGGGCTTATTGAGTGGGGAGTTACAAGCATCTAAATTAAAATAAGCAAAGGCAGGCCAGGCGCTGTGGCTCTCGCCTGTAATCTCAGCACTTTGGGAGGCTGAGGCAGGCAGATTGCTTGAGATCAGGAGGTCGAGACCAGCCTGGGCAACATGACAAAATCCCATCTCTTAAATTAAAAAAAAAGCAAAAACTATTATAAAGCAAATGAAGAAAGGATAATCCTTCCCCATACCTGTTGGATAATGCAGTTTTCCTACATCTCCACTACTGCTGCTACTGCCAAGGCTTGTGTTGCTCTGGGTAAGTTCACTGGGGACCAATCCTGAGATACTTGTGTTAGGCGATATATTCTCCCCCAAAATATGGTCTTCTAGGCCAGCCGGGAAGCTGTAATCTCTATTAGTTTCCTCCTTTAATTGAAAAAAAAAAAAAATTCCACACACATAAATAATACCTTCTCCACTGAAATATACTCACTCTACCCTTTTCAGAATTAAACTCTATAATCCTTAAACAAATCATCATCCCCACATTTTTCAAAACCATTTTGAAATCTCCTATTATTTGGAATTTCCCTTCCACACTCCAAGACATTCAAGCCATAAGCAACAATACTTTAAAAAAGATCGTGGTGTGCCTCAGGTGTATGTGGGAGGTCTGGGTGTCTCTCAATATTGAATCTTATAAAATAACAGAATTCTAGGGAGCTCACTGTCTCTAATGGAATCAGGAATCCCTGTTTATGAGTAGGGGTTTTTGAGTTAGCCAGATTGTGACCTTGTTCTCCACCATTTATTAGATATGTAATCTTACAGAAATTACTAAACTTCTTTAACTTTTAATTACATAATTTTAAAATATGGATAATATGAGTTGTTTCAAATAAAGCTGCTGTGATAATTTTGGCTAGGAATCTGAATGTTCAGAATAACAAATATCAATATTAGAGCCACGAAACACAAACAAAGTTTCAAACACTGTAGCTCTTAACCACATAAGTGAATGTTGAAGCTTGAGGTAGAAAACATTTTAACAATCAGGTTTTTTTGCTTTAAAAACGAAAGATTTGTGTGTTCCTTGCCATAAAACCATGTTACATGATTTGCAAAAATTAAATACAGATAAGCAAAACAAGGAATAAAAAACACTTATGATCAACAGTCAGAGAATATAATCAAAATCTTGATATATATCTTTCTAGTCATTTAGAACATACATATAAAATCATATAATAAATCTTTACAAATTAGAATATTGTTTTTAACCTGTACTTACGTAATTATTTTAATGTCATTAAATTTTCTAATTATTTAAACCCCTGTGAACTAATCTGTTTTACTGATACACTATTATTTACTAACTCCCCCTGTTGCTTAAACATTCAAAATGCTTCAATCTTATATAAATTACATTGGTAAAATTCCTCTATTTTTACATACACTTCTAATTACTTCCTTAGATTAAACTGCGGATGCAAGTTAAAAACATTTTATAGACTTTTAATTTATTCCTTAATTTGTAAATATTTATTAGGTATATCCTATTTGCCTTTTGCCAGGTACTGCTTACTGGTGCCAGGGCTGTAACAATGAAAAGACAAGACAAGATCCACAGTGACTTGGAATTTACAGTGTCATATATTCCAAGTCCAAATATCCCTGTGGAATGTACTTCTGTTTTTAACAGTTAGATAATTTTTTGGGGGGTAGGGGAGATAGGGTCTCTGTCGCCCAGGCTGGAGTGCAGTGGTGTGATCTCGGCTCAACGCAACCTCTGCCTCCCAGGCTCAAGCTATCCTCCCACCTCACCTTCCAGAGTACCTGGGACTACAGGTACATGCCACCACATCCAGCTAATTTTTTTGTATAGATGGGGTTTCGCCATGTTGCCCAGGCTAGTCTCAAACTCCTGGGCTCAAGCAAATGCTCACCTCAACCTCTAAAAGTGCTGGGATTACAGACATGAGTCCTCATAACCAACCTCAATAAAATTTCAAAAATAAAACAAAGGCCAGGTGCAGTGGCTCATGGCTGGAATCCCAGCACTTTGGGAGACCTAGGAACACTTGAGCCCAGGAGTTCAAGACCAGCCTGGGCAACATAGCAAGACCATATCTCTACAAAAAATAAAAAATTAGCAGTCATGGTGGTGCACGCCTGTAGTCCTAGCAATTAGGAGGCTGAGGCAGGAGGATTGCTTGAGACCAGGGGGTCGAGGCTACAGTAAGCCATGATTGTGCCACTGTATTCCAGTTTGGGTAACAGAGCAAGCCCCTGTCTCAAAAAATAAAATAAAATGATACACTCTTTTTTTTCTTTTTTATCATAATGCCAGATTAAGACACTTTGGAAGTTATTTTATTTTGCCTTCCCTTGACTGACCTTGTAAGCTCTTTAAATATGAAATAGCTAATTTATAATGTTCAATACCATACTTTCAATTCAATTATTATTTTGTCTATAAAGTATTCCTTCAAATGGTATAAAAGTCTTATATGTCTAATTTCTTTTTTCTTTTTTTTTTTTTTTTTTTGAGACAGAGTCTCATTCTGTTGCCCAGGCTGGAGTACAGTGGCATAATCTCGGTTCACTGCAACTTCCGCCTCCCGGGTTCACACCATTCTCCTGCTTCAGCTTCCTGAGTAGCTGGGACTACAGGCACCCGCCACCACGCTCGGCTAATTTTTTATATTTTTAGTAGAGATGGAGTTTCACTGTGTTAGCCAGGATGGTCTCGATCTCCAGACCTCGTGATCTACCCGCCTCAGCCTCCCAAAGTTCCGGGATTACAGGTGTGAGCCACCGCGCCCAGCTTATATGTCTAACGTCTTTTCCCATGTGTCTAATTCCGATTTAGATCTTTAACAATCTGAAATTGATTATATTATCTTGAAAGTGCATGATGCTTTAAGCTTCCATACCATTTCACATTATTCTTTTAGATATACTCTTCTGACACTCTTCTTACAGCTTTAACCCCAAATGTCAAATTTATCCTTCAAATCCTAACTTAGATATCACCTGCTTTGCTTTTTTTCCCGATAGCCCCCAACCTGAATCTCTTTTCATATATTGCTCTTTGGTATCTTCTCCTGAGATATTGCTTCTAAGGTAACAGCATGGATTCTAGATCCAATCTCTTTGACTTCAAGTCATAGTTCTACTATTCCCTAGTTAGCCTCTCTGAGTTTCAAATATCATCTAAAAAATCAGGATAACAACAGTACCACCCTCATGGGGTTGCTATGAAAATTAAACAAATACATATGTTTGTATATATTAATATATAAAAGCAGACATACAACTTATAACAGTACCTAGGACACACTGTTAAATAATGAGAGCAAACATTGTAGGTATCTGCCTTATCTACTAAAGTCCTCAAATACTATACAATTATTTGCATACAAGGTGAAATTTCAATTTTTTTCTGTAAAACAAGCAAAACTTACTTTCATTTTTACCAAAAGATCTAATGATTAACTCTATGTGTATAACGTTTTTTAAAGACAATTATTTTTGCCATGTAGTATGAAATCTATGGATTAAACTTCAGCTTGACTTTATATGTATTAAGGAGATTACATAGGTAAAAATTATTTTAAAAGTGAATGCTACACAAATATAATATGGCATTTTTATTAACTTCAAACACTAATCATTAGAGCTTTCAAAGAAATAAATCATGTTTTAGTTTAGACTAGTCTATGGAATTATAAAATGGTCCTGATATTCTATTTCTATATTATTAACTTCCTTACATATATGGTTCAAGTTACTTCAAGAAAGAAAACAAATATGCATAGTTTTTAAATATGAAAACCAAAGTTACCAGCACTCTCTTAATAATCCTTCATATATTTTTAAAAAGATATACAAACATTCCAATATCAGATAGACTACATAAAATATAAAAACCAAAGTTACCAGAAATCAGCCAGGCACGTTGGCTCATGCCTGTAATCCCAGCACTTTGGGAGGCTGATACAGGTGGATCACCTGAGGTCAGGAGTTCAAGACCAGCCTGGCCAACATGGTGAAACCTCAGCTCTACTAAAAATACAAAAATTAGCTGGGCATGGTGGCATATCCCTATAGTCCCAGCTACTCAGGAGGGTGAGGCAAGAGAATGACTCAAACCCGGGAGGCAGAGGTTGCAGACAGCCAAGATCACGCCACTGCACTCCAGCCTGGGCACAGAAATCTCTTAACAATAATATATATATTTCTAGAAAGATACTATAAACATTCCAATAACAGACAGACTACACACATAAAGCTTTCTTACCTCATCATCTGAGTAGCTGTAGGCAGATGCAACAGCTACCCACATCTTACTGGCTACAGTCGCTGCTTGTTTCATACCAGATTTTAGGACATCTATCTTGGGCCCTGAGAGTATATTATCCAGCTTTAGTCCTGACAAAGAATTTACTACAGAACCCAACGAGCCATGTGGCGAAGAACGTATCAGTGCTGACAAAGAAGTTGAACGTTCTTTATGAGTTCGAGAGGGGGTTTGCTGCTTGAAACGCCCAGTAAAAGTTTTAGACCTGGACACTGCAGGCGAGCTTTTCTCACTTTCAGGATTTTCCTGTGCTGGTGAACCATGATCTAAAGGTAGGCTTGATCTCCTCTCTAGAGCATGAATAAATGCAGTAGTCATGCCAGACTCTCTGTTTTCCTCTCCATGTAATTCCATACTAGAAGATTTACTACCTAGGGGACTTTTTAGGTTCATATAGCTTTCTATTTCATCAGCCAGATTACGTGCAATAACTGGAGAAAACAACTTATCTTCAGAATCAAGAGTTTCTCCCCCTGAACATTCAGTGGCTAAAAGAGACAAAGGATCTAGTCCAGTTTCAACATCTTCCCTCTCAACCTCCTTAGCAATACCATATAAACTACTTCTCTTATTCCTCAGATCTTTGGATCCTGTTTTCAAGTCTCTGGACTGATTACTGTTACTATCACTTAGTAGACTCTCATATGTATCCTCTGTTGCAGTAGTTTTAGGTATATCATCAGTCACAGGCTCAAGGAGTTCTTGGCTTTCCTCAAGCATCTCTGGCACCGGAGATGATCTGTACTCAGGATTCCAAGTACTTTCAGACACACAAGTCCTACTATCAGGTAGGTGACAGCTAACATTCTCAAAGGTATGGGTTCTTGTGATATGAAGTGGAGAAGTCTTAGGACATGTCAATGCTGCTGTGAGAATCTTAGCATCTGCTCCCATCATGATAGCCATTTCACTTGAATTTGAATCCAAACTATTCTTCTTAAGCAACATTCCTGCTCGACTTTCAGAACTAAAACTACAACTTCTCTCAGGAAAATGCTTTTGTCTTTTTTCTCCTCTATCACCATTCTTCTTGAGATTAGTAGCTTCGCCAAAGACTGCATCTTCAACTGGATCTTGAGTAGAAACCAGCACATTTGATATACTACCTAAAAGGGAAAGTAAAATATTAACGATGAATCTATTTTCCAAGTTAACTTTTGTTAAAATGTTTATTGTTTTCCTGATTATGAATGTGACATATACTCAGAATAAAAGATCCAGAAAATTTAGAGGCCATAAAGAAGGTATTTAAAAAAGTGCTCTGGAAGAGCTATTTAAACCTGCCTCCCAGAGATAACATTTTAATGTATAATCAGTCTTTCATCCTGTATGTATATAAACACCCATTTAAAAAAACAAATCATGCAACATATGATAGGTGGATATACCTGTGTTGTTCACTGAAATACAAAAAAAGAAAGAATCTCTTCCATCTTAGTTTTGTATCCAATTCAACAAATACTTGCCAGGAATCTACTCTGCAAAAAGCAAATTTGTAATCGCAGAGGAACTGTGTATTTGCTATACTCAAAGTCTTACTGCTGCAAAGTAAAAGAATCCGGAATGGAATGCCTAGCACTGGAAAATTCTAAGAAGGCTGATAAAACCTGAGTGGTTAAAAAATTACTCAGATATATCCATTTCTTCAACAAATATCTAAAGGTCTAGTAGTATCCACTATATGAGGTGCTAGGAATACAAAGGCAAATAAAACAGACATAATCCCAGCCTTCACAGAAGTCAGTCTTATTTGATCAGGTAGAGAAAAAATATGCTAATGGCCACAGCAGCTTCCCCCAGCTTTGGAAGAAGAAAGCAGTCTTTTACTCTTTGCTACCATGCAATTTGTTTCACTCCAAAAGCTATTATTTCCTATTTGAATCATTATTAGAACTTAAGTCTTCCTGTTACAGACTGAATGTTTGTGTCCCTCAAAATCCACATGCTGAAATCCTAACCCCCAGTGTGATGGTATTAGGAGGCAGGGCCTTTGAAAGATAATTTGATTATGAAAACGGAACCCTGATGAATGGGATTAGAGCCCTTAGAGAAGGAGAGCTCTCTCCTTCTCTGCTGTACAAGGATACAGTAAGTTAGCAGTCTGCAACCTGGAAGAGGGCCCTCTGCAGAACTCACCATGCTAACACCCTAATCCTGGACTTTCCAGACCCTAGAACTGTAAGAAATAAATTTCTTTCTTTTCTTTTTTCTTTTTTTTTTTTTTTTAAGTTAGAGTCAGGCTGGGCACGGTGGCTTACACCTGTAATCCCAGCACTTTGGGAAGCTGAAGCAGGTGGATCACCTGAGCTCAGGAGCTCGAGACCAGCCTGGGCAACATGGAGAAACCCTGTCTCCAGAAAAAAAATACAAAAATTAGCCAGACGTGGTGGCGCGGTAGTTCCAGCTACTTGGGGGACTGAGGCAGGAGAATCCTCGATTGCTTGAGCCCAGGAAGCTGAGGCTGCAGTGAGCCACGACTGCGCCACTACACTCCAGCCTAAGTGACAGAGTGAGAGTCTGTCTCAAAAACAAACAAATAAAGTTAGGGCCTTACTCTGTCACCTAGGCTGGAGTATAGTGGTGCAATCATGGCTCACTGCAGCCTCAATCTCATGGCCTCAAGTGATCTTCCCCTCCAGCCTGCCAAATTGCTGGGATTACAGGCATAAGCCACTGAGCCTGGCAGAAATAAATTTCTGTTGTTTATAAGCCATCTAGTCTATGGAATTGTATAGCAGCCTGAATTATTCATATTTAGGATTCTCATTTGTGTTTTTCTTTTCCTTTGTTTTCTTTTTTATCCATTGCTTTTTACTGTAGTCACATCATTTGTTTTGTTAAAAAGCATAAAAATGCCTGGGAGCTTCAAGGAAAAAAGCTGTCTTAGAAAAGATCTTTCTTTTAAACTTCAAGATTGATTTCAAGGTTCTTTTTAATCTTTCAAGTTAGTACTAATAATCATAATTATATAAATTAATCAGAATAAGCATTTAGAGATATTCTTTTAAGCCTTCATGGGAATTAAACTAGCCTATTTTACAACTCAAAATATGTACCTGCTTTGAAAGCTGTTCCCAATATTTGAGAAACAAATCTTTGCAAATATTACTGGTTCTCACAGTATTTCCAGGAATTTAACAGCACATTTTATTCAATGTTAAAAAAAAAAATTGCTATACTGACAAAAGCCCCATTATCCTCACCCTTCATTCTTAATATGAAAATAAGTTAAAAAGGGAAGGAAACACAGCAGTCCACAATGTCCAGTTCAATATTTTGAGAGGACGCTAAGCCTCTGACAAAGAAAACTCTTCCCTCCTTTTCCCCAGCATCTCTGCTATCAAGAGGTTGGGAAAATGGGATCTGCAATGTATATATCAATTATTTTCTCAAAAAACCTTTAGCCCCACCACCTCTTGAGCACTAACCAAACAAGTAATGAGTGAAACTCAGAGTCACGGTAAATACAAAGAGAAAAGACTTTAAGAACAGGAGTACTTTTACATTGGTTTAAGAAGCTGAACAAATTAATTTCTGTAAAGTCATACAATAGATACATCTTCAGACAAGACAGTCAACTTTAGAAAAGTGAACTGCAGCCACCACTAATGAAGGGCAAAGGATGCAGGCCAATTTCATCGTCTTTTAAAATCATATACTTAGACGTGTGCCAGAAGAGTCTTGGGAGGCCTATATATAATGAAAGTAGAAAACTCAAATTCAAGGGAGTCATACACACAGAGTTATTTAGTACAATAATCACAAATAAAAAGTGGCTTGGGGTACCTATAACAATGGCCAAAATCAAAGACCCACTGGCATATCTGTGTAGAGCGGAAATGACGTGAATCTTTTTCTTCCATTTCCCTTCAGTGATAGGAATTAACCGGCCACTCATAAGCCCTCTGGAATTTGATCACATCACTGCCTCTCTGTTCATGATGCATACAGGAAGCCCTACAAGTACACTTTCTCATTATCTAAAATGAGAAAGAGTGGCCAAATGGAGAACAGGCACCACAACAGGAAAGGGTATTCTAAATAACAATTAAACACACTAAATACTTCTTTTAAAAATCAAACACCTTTAAATAACAATATTTTCAATTTCTTTAGCTGATTTAGAGAATTCAAAAGTCCCTTCTGGCTCTTTAGCATGTTCATTACAATTAAGTCAAAAATTTAATGTCATTAAAGACACATACGTGTCTATAGACGTTTATTTTAAATATTTAATAACCAAAATGTAAAGACTTACCGGTGCTACTTTTCCTGCTGTTGATATCAAATATACCAGACGGAACTTTCACAATACTGCTGCCCCATGCAGGAGATTCAGTAGGACTGTGAGGCTCTGGACTAGGTTGTGAATGTTTTGCCACAATAGCAGAGGCATCACACACCTCTGGAAAAAAAAAATTTGGATGTTATCATTCCTACTTTTGCCAATATTAAACAGAAACCATATACTGACTTTTACATATTGTATGTATTTTTCTCCAACAGTCAGTGTGTCTATTTTACTTTAGACACAAAGTAAAATAGACTGTGTCTGGTTTACTTTATGCCATAAATGCTGCCATTAACTGAAATGCTTTGTTTAACCATTCAATAATCCTAACATAAAAGTTCTTTAGTGAATCAATAAAGTCTCTGGTCTTCAGTTCTTCTCATCACTTGGCAAGCAGGAGAGGGGCTTGCTTCTCCAAAACTCTGGAGTATAAAATAAGTAACATTAAATAAAGTATACTTTTGTGAAAGAGAACAGGAAGAGTGTCTTTCTTATTCCATAAGCCAAAATATTCCTTCATATTTTCATAAAATTATTACAACAAATTATCTCTGCCTTAATGAGTCCTATAAAAAACAGGAAAAACCACATAGACTTTTTTTTTTTTTTGAGATAGAGTCTTGCTCTTATCACCCAGGCTGGAGTGCAATGGCACAGTAGCGGCTCACTGCAACCTCCGCTTCCCAGGTTCAAGCGATTCTCCTGCCTCAGCCTCCCCAGTACCTGGGATTACAGGTGTCTGCCACCATGCCTGGCTAATTTTTGTATTTTTAGTAGAGACGGGGTTTCACCACATTGGCCAGGCTGGTCTCGAACTCCTGGCCTCAAGCGATCTGCCCGCCTCAATCTCCCAAAGTGCTGGGATCACAGGCATGAGCCACCGCACCCAGCCCACATAGACTATTTTTAACCTACCAATGAAAACTATGCACCTAGATATTTGAAGGACTGCTAGTGAAAGAGCCTTTCAAAATTAAAAATGGCACTAAAATAGAAGTTTTGATGACTCAAAGTTTAGTCCTGGTTCTGTCAAAAGTAGTTATGTAAATATGGCAAATACCTCAATGGGTCATACTTTCCTGCAAAATTAAGGGCTGACCTACAGAGTGTGGTGGCTCACACCTGTAATCCCAGCACTTTGGGAGGCTGAGGCGGGAAGATCACTTAAGTTCAGGAGGTCAAGACTAGCCGGGCAACATGGCGAGACATTGTCTCTACAAAACATAAAAAAATTAGCTGGGCATGGTTGCATGTGCCTGTGGTCCCAGCTGACAGGGGACTGAGGCAGGAGGATCATGAGGCCAGGAGACCAGGGCTGCAGTAAGACATGTTCTCGCCACTGCACTCAGCCTAGGTGAGAGAGCAAGACTCTGTCTCTAAAACAAAAAAAAAAAAGAAAAGAAAAAGAAAAAGAAACAAAGTCTCTTAAATTTTAAAACTTCAGAGACTACCAAAATCTACCTTATATGTACTGTTAAGTACATAGCATCTTAGGAGCCAGACCTTACATTTGTGAAAATAATCATCAAAGCTATCAACTAAGATAAACTTTTAATTATTAATAATGCAGGTATTATTCTAAGTAAAGTTCGTAAATATCAGGACTTAACCTTCTGTTTGCATTTTTGTTTTAGTTATCAATTCTCTTGTTGCTTGTTCTTCAGGCACATGAATTTCTGCATCATCCTTTATAAGTTCATCCTTAGACCCATATCCTTGGTCAGACTGACCACCTGTTAAAAAGAATGCAGACTTACATATAAATGTTTTCATATACTTATAATTCATATATAAAATATCAAAAGAAAATTCCACTGACCTACACAATTACGGTTAGACAAAAGACAAGAAAGCACACAAGGAACACAGAACATTTTAAAAATAATGATAAGCCGCAAAGAACAGTAGAAACAGGAACATCAAAGACTAAACACATTTGGAAGCACTACATCTTAATTTCTTCATCTGTAAATTAAAAAGATGTAGACAAGATGTTTGGAAAAGTGTCTTTTGAAGAGTGTCTACAGAATGCTACCTTCCCTGTAAGAAAAAAACACACATACATCTGCTTACTTTTGCAAAAAGAAATGCAGGAAAAATAAACCAGGAAACAGTAAAGATGGTTACCTACCACGGTTGGGGGGAAATAAGATGCAATGAATAAAGAGGGATAAAACTTCTCTATGTATAGCTTATGGTATTGTTTTTATCTCTGGAGATACAATACACTTCTGCATGTTAAAAAAAATTAGTAAGATAAAGGGGGTGCAACTGAATACAAATGGAAACAAATGAAGCCAACTATATTTCCCATGAATAATATAACCCCACTGAAAGGGCCAGGGGAGGACTAATCCAAGTAACTTTGAACACATTATTTTGAATATCCACCTTAAGCCTAAGAGTAATAGTCAAATCCTGAACTGCTTAGTAGGTTTGTTTTTCACAGAGAAATGGGTGTGACAATTCTGAAATTCTTTTTTATGTACAGTACACATATTTTCTAGCTTAGGAAAAAAGTTTAGAAGCAGTAACACTGTGGTAACAGTGATCCCAAATCTTGGCTTCTAAAATCTATTCCCCATGAGCAAGAACCTGGGGTCCCTGAAGAAATGGCTGATTCCAGAGCTCAGACAGAGAAGGTATAAGATTGAGCTAGAACATTTTGTTGTGCCAAAAAGGTAGTGTTCAGAAACATAATGGGAGAGTATCTAAAGGATATAAAAAACAGCTTAAAGGAGCTTCCACTGGCCCACACAGGGATAATTTGAGGACAAATAAGGGCAGTAATGAATTATATTTCAATGAATAAAACAGGAACCCATCAGTCCATACTGATAATAAATAAGAAAAAAACAGAGAATGGAGAATTTTCCATATACTAGAACATCGTCTTCTAAATTTGAAAACAGTGATAGAATTGGCAGAATCACCACTTTGTAGCCATCACAGTAATGACTGGTTCAGGCAAGCATCATCAATGGATGCCAAATTTAAAAGAGAAAGTGTCATGAGAAAGGATATTAGCACATTGTCTCAGAGTGTCCTTTCAAAAATAGCTTATTATCTGAGAGGAAGAAAAAGATTATAGTAACTAAGCACAGAGAAACCAGACAATAGTGAGACTAGGTGATCCAAATTAATATCACCGATGAAGGACAGACTGTGTATGCCTGTAGGATGTGACAACTTGAGAAGTATTCAACATCATTTATGTAGCACACCCATGGATGCATAACCTAATCGCTAGGAAATAACAGACAAACCCAAGTTAAGAAACATTCCACAAAATAATTAAAATGAATTCTTCAAAAAGGCCAAGGTCATAAAAGATTTTTTAAAAGGCTAAGGAACTGTGCCAGGTTAAGGAAGACTAAAGAAAGGGAGTTAAAGTACCACAAGGAACACTGGGATAACTGACAAACTTGGAATATAAACTATGAAGTAGTATATCAATGTTTTCTTCAATTTGGTAACTAAAGTGTGGTTGTATATAAGAGAAAATACCACTGAAATAATAAAGAGGTAAAAGGGCAAGATGTATGTAACCTGCTCACATGATTTAGGAAAAAGAAATGGTATGTGTATGCATACCGAATGAAAATAATAAAGCAAATGTGGCAAACTAAAAAGGAGGGAATCTAGATTAAAGATATGAGAGTTTTCTGTATTATTCTTGCAACTTTTCTGTAAGTTTGAAATTATTTTAAATATTTTAAAAGTCTGTTTTGACTTTAAAGTTCTATAATTTAAAATCAAAACTAAGATCAGGTACTAGAGAAAACAGTATAAAGATGTCAATAAAGGACACATAAAATAACATATGCAGTACCTCCATTTTCCATCACTTATTACACTGCCACTCAGACTCTGGGTTTGCCATACAACAAAAGAATTAATGTCTTTAAATACTACTACTTAGAATGACTAACTTCAGTCACTTTTTTACTAGCTCCCTCAAAAAGTCTGGTAAAGCAATATGGTGCCATGAAATGAACACTAGGCTGGGACTCGGGTAGATTAAAACCAAACATGCTCCTAACAGCTAAGTCACTCTGTACCAGGTACCAAGTGGAAAGATTCCACGAGATAATCCTTAATGAAATGAGCAACTTAAGCATCTGGGCTGAAAACCCCAAAAGCATCAAATGGCATTGTCAGAAGTTCTACAGAGGTACACCATCACTGCAAATTCAGTATGTGGCATTCAGTTATTTGAAATGCAGCTAAAATATAAATAAAGGGGACCTGAAAGTTTGCGCCCAACTACTGAAGTCTTTATACCAAACACCCAGGATTACTAGGAGACTGGTATTTCCATTAAAGGAGTAAATTGCCTCTATAATAAGATAAACTTAAAATTCTGAAGGAATAAGAGGAGAGGTGTTTATCTATTACTATTCCTGGTAAACGTTTACATACAAAAAATGTTTTTTGTTTTTTATACATGAAGCCCATTTCTTCTACAAGTATCATGAAAAAATATTAGATGAAATAAAATATGGTGGCTTTAAAATAAAAGTTTCATAAAAATTCTTATTTGTTAATATAATATACAAACATGATGGCAAACTGAGGAAGTTAATTACAAACAGGATTGTAACCTATAGCTTTATGTTGACTTTCAAATTTACACATGCTCCTGTAATTATATGAAGGTTGTTTTTAGCACAAGAATTCAGCAAGATCAGTTTTGGAAAGCAATAGCCACACCACCTCAACAGCTGAAACAATCACTTCTTCAATGCCTATAACACTATTTGTCACAATGATGCTACAAACCAACCTTAAAATAAGAATTTTAGCAAGGCATAATATATTTTCAAATAAGATAACAAATATGCTTTGCAAACTGACCATGAAAAGTTAGTTGGATATTTTCAATAGAGTCTATATATGATTACATTTACCTGAAGGAGAAAAGGCAAGAAAATGAAAACTGTTTACCACTAATAACAATACTTAAAATACAATGAAAGGTCTTTCCCCCACCCTTGCATGTCAGCAAAATTTAACCTAATAAATGGGAAATTACCTGATGTGGTTAACATTCAAGGGTAGCATTAATGCACACGTGTATCCATAGCTTCACGTCATACAAGTCTGTCTGCACCCCACACCATGACAGCCAAGGACAAATGCAGCACCAAGAAACAGCACAGAGCAAAAAGCAAAGCAACAAAGAGCAGAGAAAAGGAAACTTCAGTCATTGAGACAAGTTCATCAGATGAAGTACAGGAATTAGACCCAGAATTCTTTTTAAAGGAAGGCTTGAGATATTAAAAACAACCACAACAAAAAAAACAACACAAGAAGAAGGATGTGCAACACACATATATCTGCACAATGTGCTACTTTAGTTACACTTATTTCTAACTTCAGAGGAGAGGGATGGCTATGTACATAAAAGCAGCTTCAACAGCTTCTCAGATCTTAAAAAATGTAACTTAAAGAAATTACTTTCTCTCATTGTGTGACTTACTTCCTTCCCTCTTTAATATTCATACTCTTAAAATTTTAAGATACATTTTCTATTTAATTTTTTTAAAAGATTTGCAAGTTGTCACTACTTTTCAAGTTCCTTAACTCATGATTCCTAATTATAGCATACACTTTCATAAATTAATGATAAGCAAATACAAAGAAGCATCACGCTAGAGCACTGTGCACAGCACTCCCATACTAATTTTGTACTACAGGAAATAAAGAGAAGTGATCTGCAGACTCTATTGTTTCTCTTGTAAGTATACAGTACTTTCAAAGTAGTCATATCACACAAACTCAAGAAGGGAAGAAGCTTTTTGAAAAAGGAAAGATTTAACATGAGAGTAAGTGAACGGTTAGTAAAATCTGGATTTTAGTACCTGTGCTAGAGTGATTATCAATGGACTCAAGCCTGATTAAATCTCTGACGAAGACTGTGTGCTCCCCATTGTTAGCATCATTAGAACTATCCACGCTACCGTGGCTCACCGTGTCCCCATCACTTCCACCTGTGACATTCTGAAGAGCTAAAGATAAGGACAATAGCAATTCAATAACTCATGCATTGATAATCTCTTACACTAAACATGAATGACCCACAGTTCATTTATGGTTGCAGAACACTTTCTAAATTTCTGGAAAAAAATAAAAACAATTTTGGACTAAGATAATCTGTCTTTAAATGTATGTGAAAATGTCTACCAGAATTTAAGTTTTCTACTTCACATAGCTAAAAATTCATATGCCTATAAAGCTCATGGTTCAGCAAGGAAGTATATTTCTAATCACATGTATTACCTGATATTGAGGAGACCTGTGACCTTTGCACAGTCTTTTTAAGCGGCTGCCTAAACTGTGCCAAGCCATGTACCACATTCCGTACCTTCGTCCATAAGAAGATACCACTGCGGGTACTGCTAGGCCACGGGCTCTCCAAAACTACCTAAAGGTAAAATAAGGGTAAAAATAATGTTAATTAGCAATATCTGATTTTAAAAATTCATACATATGTGTGTGTATATGTTTATATATATACACACAAATATAAACAGTTATACTGGCCAAGAGGTATATAAAAAAATGCTAAACATTACTAAACATGAGAGAAATGCAAAGTAAGACTACAATGAGATATCTTATCACCTCGTACTTGTTAGAATCACTATTGTCAAAAAAACAAAAGATGTTGATTAAGGATGTGGACAAAAGAACCCCTACACACTCTTGGTAGAAATGCAATTAGTATAGTCATTAAAAAGATTCCTCAAAAACAGTATAGAGTTTCCTAAAAATATTAAAACTAGAACTACCATACCATCCAACAATCCTATATTACTGGGTATAGATATGCAAAATAAATGAAATCAGTATATTGAAGACCGATCTGTACTCCTATGTTTATTGCAGCATTATTCACAATAACCAAGATATGAAATCAACCTAAGTGTTCATCAATGTATGAATGAAGAAAATGTGGTATATATACACAATGAAATACTATTCAGGCTGAAATACAAAAGGAAACCCAGTCATTTGTGACAATATGAATGAACCCAGAGGACATTATAGTAAGTGAAATAAGCCAGGCACAAAAAGACAAATACCACATGATCTCACATATATATGAGATCCAAGAAAGTGAAACCCATAAAAGTAGAGATTAGAACTATTGTTACCAGGGGCTTTGGGAGGTGAGGGGAAAGTATCGGAAGATGTTGGTCAAAGGATACAAAATTTCAGTTCGATAGGAGAAATAAATTCAAGAGATCTATTAAACAACATGGGGACTACAGTTAATAACAACAGATTGTATTTTGAAAATTGCTAAGAGACTAGAAGTATTCTCACCAGAAAACAATGGTAAGTACGTGAAGGCATATTTTAATTACTTAACAGTTCAATTGAGCCATTCCACAATATACATATCTCAAAACATCATATTGTACATGAAAAATATATATACTTTTTGTCAATTTTTAAAAAATAAACATATTCCAAAACCTCCTTTAATAGGAGTTTCATGAATAACAAAACCTATACAAAATAATCATTCTCGATAAGCACCACAACTTGCCTACTGTCGATCCTACTTACCTTATTATAATAACCATAAGTAATAGCATTAGGCTTTATCCTAGCAGTTTTCATTTCAAATAAGACTCTCACTGCTAAAACAGGATGACCCCAAAGTCCACAAAGCTGCATCACTACTCGATAGCACACCTAACAAAAGAAAAAAAAAAAGGAAGTGTCAGTAATTAGTATACTATGAATTGTAGAGATTTTACTGAATTCTTTCCATGAAGTTATTATAAAGCAGTATTTTCTCCTTTGTTCTGCTTTGAGCATCTCAGCAAATTATTTTTAAGACCTATTCAGGCTGGGTGCAGTGGCTCACACCTCACAGCACTTAGGGAGGCTGAGGCAGGTGCATCACCTGAGGTCAGGAGTTTGAGACCAACCTGGCCAACATGGTGAAACCCCATATCTACTAATAGTACAAAAATTAGATGGGCATGGTGGTGCATACCTGTAATCCCAGCTACTTGGGAGGCTGAGGCATGAGAATTGCTTGAACCCAGGAGGCAGACTTTGTAATGAGCCCAGATCACACCACTGCACTCCAGCGTGGGCGACAGAGTGAAACTCTGTCTCAAAACAAAACAAAACAAAACAAAAATCTATTCATTAATGCAAGTATCATCATTATTAACTATTTCATATAAGACATATGTGTCCATGTTCCATTTGTTTGAGTAACTAAATCACCACAAAGAGAAAAACTATTACTCCTCATAATTTGAGAGGTAATTCATTTCTAAAATCAAAGATAGAGGCTGGGAGCAATGGCTCACGCCCATAATCCCAGAATTTTGGCAGGCCCACGCAGGCAGATCACCTGAGGTCAGGAGTTTGAGATCAGCCTGGCCAACACAGTGAAACCCCATCGCTACAAAAAAAAAATACAAAAATTAGCCATGCGTGGTGGCAAGCACTTATAGTCCCAGCTACTTGGGAGAGTGAGGCAGTAGAATTGCTGGAACCCAGGAGTCGGAGATTGTAGTGAGCCGAGACTGCACCACCGCACTCTAGCCTGAAGGAAAAGAGTAAAACTGTCTCTAAATAAACAAATAAATAAATAAATATAAATAAAATCAAGTATAATTAAAGTCTCTCTCTCCCCAATCACTATGCTTTCCATTCAATGCCAAAGGAATTAAAGACAGTATCTCCAAAATGCCTATAGAACAAATAGGATTTGTCTTCAAAAGAATGAGAAGACAGTTAAATATACTATAACATTGTTAGCAAAGACTTTTCATTTTTAATTCCAATCTAGTTCAAAATATCATTTATAGTTATCTTAACACCAAAAAAAAATTTTTAAGGGAAAAATAGCATTGGAAAAAGCTAAATAAGTGCCTCAGTTTCCTCAACCATTAACTGGATAGTATCAGTCTCTACTTCTTAGGATGGTTTCTAAGGCTTGAGAGAGAAAATGCATGAAAATGCCTCGTACATCATTCACTGAGTGCTTACTATGAACCAGGCACTTTAAGTATATTAAGTGATTTAACCTTCAAACTAACCTACAATTAAGGTACTAACTATTATTATCTACCTCAGTGGTTCTCCAGGAGCAATTTTGTTCTCTGGGAACATTTTTGATTGTCATGATCTGTGCAGGGAAACAGAGGCATATAGTTGGTAGAGGCCAGGGATACCACTAAACATCCTACACAATGTACAAGACACAAGACAGGCCCCTAAAATAAACAATTATGTGGGCCAAAACATCAATAGTGCCAAAGTTGAGAAGCTCAAAGCTACATTTTCAAATAGATAATCCAAAATACAAACAAGTTACATAGGCCAGGTGCAGCGGCTCGTATCTATAATCTTGGCACTTTGGGAGGCCAAGCAGAAGGATGGCTTGACACCATGAGTTTGAGACCAGCCCAGGCAACATATCAAGACCCCATCTCTACAAAAAATAAAACTAAAATATTAGATGTGGTGGTGTGCACCTGTAATCCCAGCTACTTGGGAGGCTGAGGCAGGAAGATTGCTTGAGCCCTGAAGTTCTCGGCTGCAGTGAGCTGTGATAGTGCCACTGCACTCCAGCTTGGGCACGAGTATATATATATATATATATATATATTTTTGAGTATATATAAATATTTTTTAATAAAAAAATATATTTTTAATGTATATCTTTAAATAGATTATATAACTCACCTTAGGACACAGGTCCTTAGTGGAAAGCCACTTACTAAAAGCCTATTCCCTATCTGCTCCCCAACAAAGTTAAAAGAACAAAAGGAAGCCAGCCACAGTGGCTCATGCCTGCAGTCCCTGCACTTTGGGAGGCCAAGGTGGGGGTTCAAGAGCCAGGAGTTCAATACCAGCCTGAGCAAAAAAGTTAGGCTCCATTCTTTAAAAATAAAAAAAATCAAAAGAAGAAAAACCATATGCCAGGCACAGGACTGTATGCCTGAAGTCCTAGCTACTTGGGAGACAGGTGGGAGAATTGCTTGAGCCCAGGAGTTCAAGGCTGCAGTGAGTCATGACCATTCAACTGCACTCCAGCCTGGGCGAGAGAGGAGCAAGACTCCATCTCTTTAAAAATAACAAACATGGCCAGACATGATGGCGCATGCCTGTAATCCCAGCACTGAGAGCTGAGGCAGGCAGATCATTGAGGCCAGGAGTTTGAGACCAGCCTGGCCAACATGGTGAGACCCCATCTCTATCAAAAATACAAAAAAAAAAAAATTAGCCAGGTATGGTGACATGTGCCTACAATTCCAGCTACTTGGGAAGCACAAGAGCTGTCTGAATCCAGGAGGCAGAGGCTGAAGTGAGCCAAGGACGCACCACTGAACTCCAGCCTGGGTGACAGAGTGAGACTCTGTCTCAAAAACAAATAAATAAGTAAAATAAAAAATAAACACAAGCATCAGCTCCATGTAACAGAGTAATAGTTTTATCTTTCCTGCTTAATGAAAATGCTTGAGCACACTTTAAGGCAACTTAGATCCAAATTTTATTAGAAGTACAAAAATAAAATTTACCTTAGAAACAATGTCAATTTGTTATACTTGCCTCATCTAAGGGATCCACATCTGTTTTCCTCATCTTAATAAGTACATCATATGCCTGCTGAAGTGCTCTGACTTTAGGATGAGAAACCCTAACATAGGCCGGAAGACAAATAAACCATAAACTGTAACAATGACTGAACAGACACTTGGCCCACTGTGATGGATTTGTATAACATCTCTTCGCCAATTTATGAGCTGTTTTTATTTCCTAGAAAGAGAATAAAATATTACGATATTTATTAAAATTCATTAGGGTGAGGGGAGAAGTGAGAAGGAAAAGGGAGAGGAGAATTTAAGTAAAACTTGACCCCTAAAATCAAGCACTTCAAAGTTGACTTTTGTGAGTGGCTTCCTGTTTATTAGTGCTAACGGTTCCCCTGAACACTCATTTACAATAATACTTCATACTATACCAAAACTATTTGTTAGCAAGCATGTGTCTCTTAACAGAGTAGAAATTAAGAGCAAATATCATTCATCTTTTTGTATTAGAATGGCTCATAACATGTCTTTTACAAACAAGGAACTCATTTTTGATGGGTGAAAAAGTGATATTCTTCTCACTCTTCCCTTCGCTAAAGTTTGAGATGCTCTAGGCTATCTCCTGCCAAGATTTCCACTCTGTCTTCCCAAGCTACAGTCTATGTTAACTCCCTCACTGACATATTCCTTAAAAAAGACCTATTTCTGGCCAGGTACGGTGGCTCATGCCCGTAATCCTAGCACTTTGGGAGGCCAAGGCGGACGGATTACAAGGTCAGGAGATCAAGACCAGCCTGGCCAACATGGTGAAACCCGGTCTGTACTTAAAATACGAAAATTAGCCGGGCGTGGTGGCGTGTGCCTGTGGTCCCAGCTACTCGGGAGGTTGAGGCAGGAGAATTGTTTGAACCAGAGAGTCGGAGGTTGCAGTGAGCCAAGACCGCACCACTGCACTCTGGCAACAGAGGGAGACTCCGTCTCAAAAAAAAAAAACAAAAAAAAAACCAATCTACTCCTTTGCAGTCAACATAAACTTTCCCACCTCCTAGTTTGATAGTCGTGTTTTCTAGTTCAGCTTTTCATTCTGATTTAGGTAGAAGAGAGAATAGGGTATCAAAATCATCTGCTGAGCTTTTTTTTTTGAGATGGAGTCTTGCTTTTGTCACCAAGGCTGGAGTGCAATGGCATGATCTCAGCTCACTGCAACCCCCACCTCCTGGGTTCAAGTGATTCTCCTGCCTCAGCCTCCTGAGTAGCTGGGATTACAGGCACCCACCACCATGCCCAGCTAATTTTTGTGTGTGTATTTTTAGTAGAGACAGAGTTTCACCACATTGGCCAGGCTGGTCTCGAACTCTGACCTCAGGTGATCCGCCCGCCTCAGCCTCCCAAAGCGCTGGGATCATAGAAGTGAACTGCCGTGCCCAGCCATCTGCTGAGCTTTATCAAACTATATATATTCCCAGAAACTACAGAGCCTATCACATATATCAGAATGCCATTTTATGCTTTGCACTAAAGATTCCTCCACTAGTCTACGTTCTAAATAAAAAAATTTGGAGGCCGGGCATGGTGGTTCATGTCTATAATCCCAGCACTCTGGGAAGCCAAGGCAGGTGGATCACAAGGTCAAGACATTGAGATCATCCTGGCCAACATGGTAAAGCCCCGTCTCTACTAAAAATACAAAAATTAGCTGGGTGTGGTGGTGGGTGCCTGTAATCCCAGCCACTCAGGAGGCTGAGGCAGGAAAATCGCTTGAGCCTGGGAGACGGAGGTTGCAGTGAGCCGAGATCGTGCCACTGCACTCCAGCCTGGGTGACACAGCGAGACTCCACCCTAAAAAAAAAAAAACAAAAACAAAAACAAAAAAACTTGGTATATTAATTTTACTTTTGAGCTCAATCTCCACAATACTTCAGTATATATTTAAAAACATATGCCCTTGTTTTTCTAAGATCCTATGATTCTTTTCTTTTTCAGTTAGCCTGAAAAAAAAATTCTGCTATAAATGAGATTTAGAGGCTGAGTTAGCAAAATTTTCTCATTTTAGAAATTTGCCTTTTGTTAGCTGGTAACAGTAAAAAAAAAATTCTTTAGTATTCTCTTCGAAAAACTGAAAGAAATATGAACTGTATGAATGAAATTAGGAAATACCTCAGGATATCTCTAGGATTTAGGGGTCTATCCCATAAATTAGTAAAATCTGAACTAAGATTTTCATCGTGAAATTTTCCACATTTTGAAGATCCCCAAAATGTCAGTGTATGTATAAAGGATGTTTAATTTTAACTCATATGTAACCACAGCTTAGTTCTTTATACCTAAATCACATATAGTAATAAAGCAAGATGTCTAGTTGTCCTAAGTTAACTCCCTTTGGATTATAATACTTGGAATAAAGTATATTTACATTAGCCATTAGGGAAATGCAAATTTAAAATACAACTTCATACTCACTAAATGGCTATAATCAAAAAGACAAACAATAACAAGAATTGACAAGGATATGTTGTAAAACTGGAACCCTCACACACTGCTGGTGGGAATGGAAAGTGGTGCAGCCACTTTGGAAAACAGCCTGGAAGTGCCTCAAAGGGTTGAACACAGAGTAACCATTTGACATAGCAATTTACTCCTAGATATATAACCTCCCGAAAAACAAAAACATACATCCAAACAAACACTTATACACAAATGTTCATTTGCAATATTCGTAATAGCCAAAAAGTAGGAAGCAGCCACATGTTTATGAACAGACAAATAAAATATGGTATATCCATACAATGGAATATTATTCAGCAATAAAAATTATTACTGATATATGCTGCAACATGGATGAATCCTGAAATGTTACACTAAATGAAAGAAGCCAGTAACAAAAGAATACATATTATGCAGTTCTACTGGTGAAATGCTCAGAATAGACAAATTTATAGACAGAAAACAGACTTGTGGTTGCCTAGGGCTGCTGGGGATTGAGAATTGGGGTTAATGGCTAAAGGATGCAAACTTTCTTTTGGGGTTGATGAAAATATTCTAAAATTAATTGTGGGGGTGATTGTACAAACCTGTAAAATATACTAAAAGCCACCAAATCATACACTTTAAGTGGGTATGCTGTATGGTATATGAATTATATTTCAATTAAGTTTTCTAAAAAGTATATTTGGTTCCTACAGACTCTTTTTTTTTTTTTTCTTGAGACAGATTTTGCTCCTGTTGCCCAGGCTGGAGTGCAATAGCTCAATCCCAGCTCACCACAACCTCCGTCTCCCAGGTTCAAGCAATTCTCCTGCCTCAGCCTCCCGAGTAGCTGGGATTATAGGCATGCACCACCACGCCTGGCTAATTTTGTATTTTCAGTAGAGACGGGGTTTCTCCATGTTGGTCAGGTTGGTCTCAAACTCCCCACCTCAGGTGATCCGCCTGCCTCGGCCTCCCAAAGTGCTGGGATTACAGGCATGAGCCACCGCACCCGGCCAATTCCTATGGATAGTCTTAAAGCATAAACATAAGCATTCGAAAACTTCAGCCTTGACTGATTGACAGATAGATAGATAGATAGATAGATAGATAGATAGATAGATAGATAGACAGACAGATAGATTAATAGATACACAGACTTTTTTGAGATGGAGTTTCACTCTTGTCGCCCAGGCTGGAGTGCAGTGGCAAAATCTCGGCTCACTGCAACCTCCATCTCCCGGGTTCAAGCGATTCTCCTGCCTCAGCCTCCCGAGTAGCTGGGATCACAGGCGCCTGCCACCATACCCGGCTTATTTTTGTATTTTTAATGGAGATGGGGTTTCACCAAGTTGGCCAGGCTGGTCTCTAACTCCTGACCTCAAGTGATTTGCTCACCTGAGCCTCCCAAAGTGCTGGGATTACAGGCATGAGCCACCATGCTCGGCCCAGACTTGATATTTTAAGTAGGCTTGCAAGAAATCTAGTTAAATTCAATAACAACCATAGTGAGTCTTCAAATGGTTGTTGTGGGTGATCATTCTAAACTATGAGCTGCATATTGCATATACATATTTTACATATTAAATGAACATGTATTAGATAAAGAATATCTGACCTGTTTAGTTCTCTTAGCCATGAGAGCTGGACTCTTTGTAATGCTACTCCCAGTAGGGTGTCTACTAAAACAAAGTTTCAACTCCTGCGGTCTGTCAAAAAGCTTAAGGTCCAGTCTTGGAAAGTATTTGTAACTAAAATAAAAAGCAAAAATAGAACTGCTGATTTAAAACACACCAACTCTTCATATTATTCCAGCGTTTAGGCAAATATTTCTAAACTTTAAATAGTACCCCAAATTATTTTAAATGCTTATATAGAAAAAATACTTTTTAAAATTTTTAAATGATATAACATACAGAGACCACCTTCATGAAAATTTTGTCTCTTCCCCACCCTACTTGTTATTTTCAATCAGTCTCTAAACCACAGAAAACTCTGATTAAAGGGAGAAATAACTCCTTCAAGAGAATCCATGTATTCCATAATTTATGTTTTAAAAAATTTTAGTATACTTCATAATTTTATGTTTTTCTTCATAAAATTACCTTGCATAGGTATTTAAAATAAAAAAATCCATAAAATCTTTATTTTAAGGATGTACCACAATTTAAGCAGTTTTTCACTGCTGGACATTATGAGGTTGTAGATTGTTTCTAAATTTCTCCAATTAAATATTTTCATATGTATATCTTTGTGAATACTTTTGCTTAATTTCATAGGATGAATATCCAATAATAGAATTTGCTAGGTCCATGTTTATCAAAAGAATTAAAATTATTATAATTAATATCAAATTATTTCAAAAAAGATTATACTTAAACATACATTCTAACTACTAGCATAACCTATTCTCAATGTCAAAAGTTTCTATTCATCAATTTGGTTTGCATTTCTTTGAATGCAAAAAACCATAACATGTTTTTATATTATTGACTTTGGCTTTCTTGGAAATTGTCTACTTATTTCTTTTGGCCAATTTTCTTCTAGGAGATATTGCCTTTCCATATTTGATTTTATCTTGTTTGTCAGTATCTGCATTCCAATTTCTAGCAGTTAAGCCAAAGTAGAAAAGAATTCTATAGTTAACATGAAATCAAAATAGTATTTAATTAACCCATTCAATCCCAGATATATTCTTCATTCTGATCCAGTCCTCTTGATATTATACATTAATTCTCTATTTTAGGAAGGTACTTACTTTACTTTCCATTTTAGAAATTTTTTTAGAAACACAGCCTAAGACAATAACTGTGTACGTACACAAAGATATAGACAGCAAATAACAACAAACAAATCCGTAAGAGGCTAGTTAAATAAATCATAATAAATGCATACAATGTCGTCATTACAAATGATAAGGCACAAAAATACTTAATGGCATGGGAAAATGTTCAGACCACTAAAGGCAAACATAGATTACAAAGGGAATCTACCTGATGAACTCATACATGCAATACATACACAAATAAATCCACATAAATACATGCCCACAATTGTTAAGAGACACAGGTACTGGTGCTAGAATGATGTATTAGTTTTCCATTTTCGTTTGATTTTCTAAATTTATTAAATTTATAGTAATAAAAAAACTACAAAATCCATTCTAATTTCTTAAAAGAGTCACATCCAAATCCTATCTTTTATCTTAAAAAAGAGTAAATTCCTGGCCCTCTACCTTAAGTTTTCTCGGAAAATTACCAATTCATAAGAATTTCACAGTCTTTGTATCAACAATAAAACTCCCAAAGTGAGCGGGAAGCCTCATAAAAGTAACATTTTTCTTCTTCAGAATTGAAACTTTTAAAGATTAAAATACAAACACTAAGGTAAACAATGATCAACATCTGACAATATCATCCAATTTTTAAATTATAACACCTAGTGGCATTTCCATAAAATATTTATCTACATTAGTTCACCAAATTAATAACGAAAATGAGTTTCACAAAAGACTAATATACATATCTACTAATAAAAATTAAAAGAAACTAATAGGCTGTGCCTAAATAGCTCTTTGAAAACTTCCTACTACCTGTACTTTGGTGACAGGTCCTTTCCATCATCAGGAGGTGGCTCTGGTGGCATTATAAATACAGTATGCTCACTTTTCTGTGAATCATCCAGTTCTATCAATCTGGTATCTTCTGCTGAATCAAAATCAACCTGAAAATAATTATTTTTCCCCAATTAATTTGCATACAAACAAGATCTAATTCTGAAATTTCAACCCTTAAAGTCTAAGAAAAACATACCTTATCTGATTTCTCTGTGCCTTTATCAGGAAACAACTAGAAAAAAAGAAAACAGATTCCTAATGAAAATGTCCACTATGAATTTAATAGACATTTTTATCTTACATTCTGATTTAGAAAAAAACTACCCCTTTTCAGTACCGGCTGATACAAAACATTGCAAAGTATATTTTTAGGCTAACTACATACTCTTAGGCTAAAGCATAATTTTTTACTTGTGGCTATTAGGATAGAAAACTATTTTGATTAGTCATTTTGTAAACCTTAAGACAAAAGATGACCAATCACAAGGTTATCTGGCTTCTCAAATAAAAAATTTCATTACTATTAAGCCCCTTTATTAGTGATTGACATTAAGCTTCTCATATAACTGGAAGACACTGGAATATCAATTTTGTAAATAAACAAAAATGTTGAATAGTTTTAATTATATACCTGGAATTTTAGATCACACTGATAGGAGAAAATTATTCAAATCTTCTAAGGCACATGAATCATGAGGGGGCCAAAAAAATTAACATTGTAATATTCTACCTTTTTTGGATACAATCTCAAATGTTATATAATATACGGTTTGCATAAAAAACTGGCCCCAAGATCTACTTAGCAAAAATAAGAATTATATTAAAAGTTAGGAAAAATTATAACCAAGTCATTGCTGTCAAGAATCAATTTTAACTTCCTTAGGATGGGTGGGTAAAGCTTTAAAATTTAACATTTCCATCTTCCATTAGAACAAAAGAAACATACTAGGCAAAAGAATTTGGAAAGACATTAAAACAAAAGAACACAACTTCTATTACCCATAAAACTAAACATTTTTTAATTTAAAAACCTAAATCTTAAAGTAAATCTTATTCATTTAAATTAAAAAAAAATAAACTCACAAGGCTCAAGGAAATGTTCTTAGTTTTACAACTCAATAGTTGTAAATGAAAGTGAGATTTAAAGAGAAAATTTACTGGCTGGACATGGTGGCTCATCCTGTAATCCCAAGGATTTGTGAGGCCAAGGTGGGAGGATCGCTTGAGCCCAGGAGTTTGAGACCAGCCTGGGCAATACAGTGAGACCTCATCTCTACTAAAAATTTAAAAAACTAGCCAGGCGTAGCACATGCCTGTAGTCCTAGCTACTCGGAAGGCTAAGGTGGGAGAATCACTTCAGGCAAGAAGTTTGAAGTTGCAATGAGCTATGATCATGCGACTGCAACCCAGCCTGGGTGACAGAATGAGATGCTGTTTCAATCAATGGATCAATCAATAAAGAGGAGAAAACTTGGCTATATGTGGTAGCAACTTGATACCACAAAGAAAATTATTCTTATATTCAGCTCAGAATCAGTAACACATACACACACATACACAACCCTATACTGTCTTCCTTATATCACTCTAGACTAACAATAACAATGATAATTATACAGGTAAGGCAAACTTTTTTTTCTAAACACTAGTATAAGTACAAACTTTTACCTTTTCTATGCAATCATCAAAAAATGCTAATCCAGTATCTTTATCACTTACAAAACTGCATTCTTCAATGAAACGAATAAAAATCTGTGTTTTGGATAAAAGGGTATAGAATTTTGCATAGGCACGATCTCGACTTTTTAAAAACCCTGAGGAAAACAAAATTATAATTAAATTCAAATTTTAAACTGGAATTCGATATTATAGTAAACATTAAACTTGTACTTATCTATATTACATTCTCTTTATCTATATGTGTATATATCGACATTTAAAGAGAAGCTTCTACAAATTGAGTATCCCTTATCTGAAATGCTTGGGACCAAAAGTGTTTCAGATTTCGAATTTTTTTTTTTTAAGATTTTGAAATATTTGCATGCGCACAATCAGATATCTTGGGGATGAGACCCAAGTAAACAGGAAATTCATTTATGTTTCATATATACATTATACACACAGTCTGAAGGGAATGTTATACAATACTTTCAATGATCTTGTGCATGAAACAAAGTGTGTGTTAAGTACTTACGTGTGGAATTTTCCACTTGTGGCATCATGTCAGCACTCAGAAAGTTTCGGATTCTGGGCATTCCAGGTTTTGGATTTTCAGATTAGGGAAGCTCAACCTGTAGTAACTACATATATAGCTCCTTCTGCCTAATTAAACCATGAAAAATACTTAACTTCTATCAACCCCTTCACTGAAATCTGAATCCCCTATAAGGAACCTCCAGCTCTACAACTTTTAAGTAGAAATTTCTCTGATACTCTGCATACTCTTGAGTCCACAGTCAATTTCCAAAGAGCCAATGTCCTTCCTCTTTAATGTCACAAGACCATTATTTCTGTATTGCTTTTCAAATTTCTGCTTATTAAAGTTTCAAGCATCTGGCTATTCCACCATTTCCTCTATTAATCGTAGTCCTCTATTAATTGCAGGGACACTCCTTCATTCACTGAAGACCAGGACATTTGATTCAAAGTCTCCTCCTTTCTAATCCCTACCACCATCATTCTTCCACACCCAGAAGCACAAATCATGAAAACACTTTAGGTTCGTCTTCATTCCTTTTTTTTTTTTTGAGACAGAGTCTAGCTCTTGTCCTCCAGGCTGGAGTGTGGCGGCATGATCTTGGCTCACTGCAACCTCCGCCTCCCAGGTTCAAGTGATTCTCTGCCTCAGCCTCCTGAGTAGCTGGGATTAGAGGTGCCCATCACCATACCTGGCTAACTTTTGTATTTTTCGTAGAGACAGGGTTTTACCATGTTGGTCAGGCTGGTCTCGAACTTCTGACCTCAGGTGATCAGCCCGCCTCGGCCTCCCAAAGTTCCGGCATTACAGGCGTGAGCCACTGCACCTGGCCTCTTTTCTTTTAAGAGATGGGTGTCTTGCTATGTTGACAAGGCTGGTCTCGAACTCCTGGCCTCAAGTGATCCTCCCATCTCAGCCTCCCAAACTGCTAGAATTACAAGCATGAACCACCATGCCCAGCCTTCATTCCTTGATTTTCAATGATCCTATGCTCCATCCTACCTCAATCACCAACTTCAACACACAGTCACAGTCCCTTGACTTTACTTGCTAGCATTCAAAGCAGCACTGCCTTCCAAATCTCTCATTTTCACATCACTTCCAGCCCATCACCTCTGCCTATCTGGTCTCTTTAATTAAGTATTTCTACTAAGTGTTTTAGCGTTTTTTATTGGGGGAGCAGAGAGGGAAGGCTCATTGAAATCTCCAATCCACTGGCCCTTTTACCTCCACGTACATCCTCCCATCTTCACTTCTTTCTCTATCTAATACTGATTCCATGCTATATCCATCATTTCAATTACTGTTTTGTCAATACTCTCAACCCTTTTGCTCTTTTGTCTTTCTGGTTAAACCTACCTAGCATAACCCAGCTCTGGAAGAATGTACTGCTTGCCTTCTCTGGATCTGCATTAGGGTGACTAAGCATAAGTTAAGGGGAAAAAAGTTCCACAACTAGGCAGATTAGAAGCACTTATGCCTTCATCCCTGACCAGCAATCCTACTACATTTCTAGAATCAATTTAATTTTCCTTTTCACATGTTTCCACAACTATTTCCTATTTGTATATGCTCTCCCTTCATGTTTTTGTGCCCCCTCCATACCCCGAAATGAGCATACTTTATATTGCAATGAAAATGCAGATCATTAAATAGAAACTATGTATACTATCTCACTACATAACTTATGACTCTTTAACAGTTATCATTCATTCCTTCTGTCTTTTTACAGTGGATATGTCCCTCCTCCTATCTAAGGACAAACCATCACATGACTTCAGGATTCCAGCCCCTTCCAGTGTTCTCGGGATAAATCTCCCTCTCTATTAACTACTTCTCTCTTTTTTTTTTTTCTTTTTTGAGATGGAGTCTTGTTCTATTACCCAGAATGGAGTTCAGTGGTGTAATCTCGGCTCACTACAACCTCCACCTCCCAGGTTCAAGTGATTCTCCTGCCTCAGCCTCCCAAATAACTGGGACTACAGGCATGCGCCACCACTCCCGGCTAATGTTTGTATTTTTAGTAGAGACGGACGGGGTTTTGCCATGTTGGCCAGGCTGATCTCAAACTCCTGACCTCAAGTGATCTGCCTGTCTCGGCCTCCCAAAATGCTGGGATTACAGGCGTGGGCCACTGTGCCCAGCCTCTATTAGCTATTTCTCATCAGCATACTCAAGTCTCTTTTTCTATCTTTAAAAAAAAAAAAAAAGCCTTCGATCTGCTCCTTCCCTTTTTTCTGTTGTTTTACTTTTTATAAAGGGCATGGCCATTCACTTGGTTGTTAAAGGCAAAACCCTCAAAGCTGCTCTTGACATCTCCCACTCTATCTTACATTCCATATTCAATTACCAGGTTCTACTTGATCTAATTCCTAAACAAATCATTCTTCTATTCACACTATCATCAATTAATCCAGGTCACCTCTAATAATCCCTAGAACCAATGTGGCTGCTTCCTAAATAGAAGATCCATGCTTCAATGCCTCCAGTGCAATCTCTGTATGGAAGCCAAGGAGATTCTTCTTTTTAACATTTCAAAGAGTGATTTTTTTAAAAAATGCAAATCTGATCCTATTACCTAATGAAATATCCTTTACAGGCTTCCAATTACTCTTAGGATAAAAACTGAAACCAGCACTAATCCTAAAACATCCTGCATAACCTAGTTAATGCCACCATTTCAAACATGGTTTTCTCTGCAGCCTTTCTTTGACGCTGTGGTCCTGATTCCCATCCCTTTTATATACTAATTAGTAGAGAAAAGCTTAAATAAAATAGAAATAAATTATTCTCCACAAGTTATAATGAAAAGGCTTTCTTTCCTTCTAGTGGATCCAGGCAATGATAGCAAAGGCTGCTAAACCAAATAAGTCAAAGGCTAACGGGTGACCTACAATGAATGAATGAGGCTGACAACACCTTAAACCTATTAGGAACACTAAAAGTAGGACAGCCAGACATGTATGTGCCTCTCAAGATGATGCAATAGGAAGAAGTGAGCACCATGTATTTTGGCACTTCTTGCCAAGATAATTAAACCTGAATCTAACCAAGCTGCTAGATCTGCACTGTTTAATTCAGTAGTCACTATCTTCATATGGCAATTTAGCACTTGAAATGTAACTGATCCAAATTAAGACACACTGTAAGTAAAAAATACATGCCAGAACTGAAAGATGTGGGCCAAGCGCAGAGGCTCAAGCCTGTAATCCCAGCATTTTGGAAGGCCAAGGCAGGCGGATCACCTGAGGTCAGCAGATCGAGACCAGTCTGGCCAACATGGCTAAACCCCGTCTCCACTTAAAATAGAAAAATTAGCCAGGCATGGTGGTGCACGCCTATAATCCCAGCTACTCGGGAGGCTGAGGAGGGAGAATCACTTGAGCCTGGGAGGCAGAGGTTGCAGTGAGCCAAGATTGCATCACTGCATTCTACCTGGGCAACAGAGCAAGACCGTCTTTATAAAAAAAAAAAAAAAAAAAAGATGTTTGTGAAAAAAATGTAAACGATTTCATCAATAATTTTAAAAATCAGATTACATGCTGAAATGCTACTATTTTCCCCCTATTTTTCACTTTTTTATTGTGGCTACTAAAATAATTTTAAATTTTACATGTGGCTTACATTGTGTTTCTACTGGACACTGCAGCTCTTGAACCTACCACAAGTTTACAGGCAATACAAGTGGTAGAAGAAATGGTAAATAAGAACATAAGGTAAAATAAGCCAAAACCACATATACAAAATTCCTAGTTAATTACTATTGCTTTTTAGACCCAAACTTAAAAGTAGCACACCAAAGGATACCTTAGGACACTAATATTCCTTGTTATTTCTTCAAGGAATATTTCTCTGACCTAACTAGCACTATCACTGTGATCAATACTTTCCTTCAAAACACACTTCTTAAGATAGTTAGTATTTACATTTTGTTCTTGTCTAATGTCTGTGTCCCCTAGTAAACCAAATGCTGAACTGTTTACAATAAAACCTTAGGGCCTGAAAACTGAGTAAGTATCTTTTCAAATTCCTTTAGTGATGTCACTCCCGTACAATCCATATTCTTCATCTGGCATTTACAACTACCCACAATCTGAGCCCTAATCTTATTTTCAGCCTTATCTTCCACAGCACCTCTAAAGCTCATCACTCTGGTCAAATTGTACCATGTAATCTTTTTTCCCAAATGTGCTGTCATGAGTGAAACTGTGTCCCCCTCAAAATGTATACATACATATATATATATATGTATTTTTTTTTGAGATGAAATTTCAGTCTTGTTGCCCAGGCTGGAGTACAGTGATCTCGGCTCACCACAACCTCTGCCTCCTGGGTTGAAGAGATTCTCCTGCCTCAGTCTTCTGAGTGGCTGGGATTACAGGCATGTGCCACCACGCCTGGCTAACTTTTGTATTTTTAGTAGAGACAGGGTTTCGCCATGTTGGCCAGACTGGTCTCAAACTCCTGACCTCAGGTGATCGATCGGCTTGCCTTGGCCTCCCAAAGTGCTGGGATTACAGGCATGAGCCACTGTGCCTGGCCCAAAATTTATATATTAAGTTCCTAGCCCCTAGTACCTCAGAATGTAACTATTTGGAGATAGGGTCTTTAAAGAGGTAATTAAGCTAAAATGAGGATTATGGGGTAGACCCTAGTTCAGTAAGACTGGTAGCCTTGTAAGAGGAGGATATTTGGACATAAGACAAACACTGAAGGAAGACCACATGGAAAAAACAGCTATCTACAAGCCAAGCGAAGAGGCTTCAGAAGAAACCAAACCTGCTAACTACCTTCATCTCAGTTAAACCTCCAAAACCACGAGAAAATAATTTCTGTTGTTTAAGCCACCTAGTCTGCGGTATTTTGTTATGGTAGACCCAGCAAACTAATCTGCAGGCCTTGTGCTTTAGATCTTGATGCTACTTCCATTTTATTACCATGAATGATAATAGCTGTTATCATGAGTATTTTAAAGTACTTGTACTAGTTGCTTCACATATATTTTCTCATTTAATCTTCACAACAATGAAGTAGATATAGCCCCCATTTTATTAATGAGAACACTTTATTTATTTATTTTTTTTTAATTTTTTTGAGACGGAGTTTCACTCTTGTCACCCAGGCTGGAGTGCAATGGCACAATCTTGGCTCTCTGCAACCTCTGTCTCCCAAGTTCAAGTGATTCTCCTCCCTCAGCCTCCTGAATAGCTGGCATTACAGGCACACACCACCACACCCGGCTAATTTTTATATTTTTCGTAGAGGTAGGGTTTCACCATGTTGGCCAGGCTGGTCTTGAACTCCTGACCTCAGGTGATCTGCCTGCCTTAGTCTCCCAAAGTGGTGGGATTACAGGCATGAGCCACTGCGTCCGGTCGAGAAAACTTGACTTCCAGAAAGCCTTTCCTGTTCTTCTCCATTTATCTCCATTCTACCCATTCTTCTAAGTCATGCTTCTTCCATGAAGTCTTCCAAAATACCCATTTTGAAATACTGGAATATTTGGAAGAATATGCCTTTTTTTTCTGAACTCTTAAAACTTCCAAATTAAAACTGTGTAAAATATGTTTTCTTGACTACTTGTTCTATTTTTAAAATATTTTAATTATTTTCCATTTAAGACCCCATAGAGCTAGGTTTTATACTTCTTTATATTCCTACATAACTAGCCAGTAAGTGGTAACTAAATATTTAAGTGGTAAGTTATCTTAAAGCAGAAAAGATAAAGGACAAAAGGATTAATGGAAAAATACAGATTTTTTTTTGTAATCGCTAGGTAAAAAGCACAGAAAAGTAAAATAATTTCAAATAAATATTGATATAGATGTAAGATTCCTACTATATATATAACAGTAGCTGAATAACAACAAAAATCTCTATCTATAATTCCCTAAAACAAAACATACTAAAAATAATGAGTATATGTTTTTCCCTGGAACAAAGCTACATTAGTCAAAAATGTTTAAAATGTGGTGCCCTCATTGCACAAACTAATTGTAAAGCCAAAAGTGTATACATCTGGCCAAGTGCAGTGGCTCACACCTGTAATCCCAGCATTTTGGAAAGCCGAGGGAGGACGATCACTTGAGGCCAGGAGTTCAAGTCCAGCCTGGCCAATATAGCAAGACTCCACTCTATTAAAAAAAAAAAAAAAGAAAAAAAAAGTGTACAAATCCAAGAACTATGCAAAATTGAGGAAATACCTAAATACCTGAAGGCAAATCTCCAGTTATGTTCTCCTAAGATAACTGACAAGGTATTGTAAATATAGGTAACACCTTTGACTTTTCATAATTAAATATGCCTAGTTTCAGATTTCTCAGGAAAAAAATGGGCTATAAAAATTACAAGAAATTCTAGTCATAAAGTTCGGTTACAAATACATGGAAGTTCATTATATTTGAATGTGAATTTGTAATAATTTATACAGTAAGTATTTCTTGGCAACAACATCAAATATAAAATATTTTCACTTCAATAAAAGGAATTGTACTTTCAGTGCTACCCACCCTGTCGGTCAAACAATGAATCAGCAGCTGTGGCTTTATTTGAAGGAGCCTCTGTGATTGGTCTGAGAAATGTTCTATATCCTTTTAAAATAGACGCCATAAAGCGCAAAAATGCCTCTTGAATTTCCATCTCAAGCTGTGTCATCTTCTTTTGCCAGGAGAAATCTGCTTCAATTGGAGTCATGTCAATCGCTGAGCCTTCTTGAGTTTTTCGGTGAACTAACAAAGGAAAGAAAAACAGAAAATGGTATTATGTTAAATTTAAGAAGAATTTTCTCATATACATTCCTTTATTAATAGTATTCCTTTTCCCTCACATTACCTGAAGACAGCTGGGGATACAATTTCTTTAAGGTGCTAAGTAGATTTTTGCATGGCTTTTTGGGAAGTTGCTTCCAGTTCATGTTCTTCTTTTCATCTGATCTATTAAATCAGAACAAAATTCATAAAATGTGTTATTCATAATCTGTTTTTACTAAACAAAATTCTTGCATCAACCTAAAACTAGAAAATGGAAAAGATGTATTTTTACTGCAGTCATAACTGATGCAAACAGTTTGAATAAGTGAATTTCAAGGAAGTTCTCTTTTCATTCAACCAACCTCTGTCAGATTTAGCCATCTCATTCTAACCTTCCAACGCATATTTTCAATGCTGGAGTCAGGAATACAACACTGAAGTCTAGCTTCAAAAACTACATTTTAGAATTATAATATTCTAAGAGTCAAATCTAGTTGACTTGAGACTTCAAACTACCTACTGGTAGGCTTCTAAAATGCTGTGTGCCCAAAGAGAAGAATTGGAATTTAAGTAAGGATTAAAAGTATATGTAGTTCATCCAGCCCTCACAGTTAAAAATAAATTAATCATAACACCATTATTCAATATAATCTATGATCATGAAACAACAAAAACCAAAGCCAGACCACCCTGGCCAACATGGTAAAACACCGTCTCTACTAAAAGCACAAAAATCAGCCGGGTGTGGTGGTGTGTGCCTGTAATCCCAGCTACTCAGGAGGCTGAGGTAGAAGAATCACTTGAGCCTAGGAGGCGGCGGTTGCAGTGAGCCGAGATTGCGCTACTGCACTTCAGCTTGGGCAACAGAGCAAGACTCTGCCTCAAAAACAAAACAAAACAAAACAAAACAAAACAAAACCAAAAAAACCCAAAGCCATAGAGATGACCATTTTTAAAGGTATTACTAAAAGCTTCTGTTTCCAAAACTTTATATTCCAAAAATACAAAATATATATATCTCTGTGTGTGTGTGTGTATATATATATTCCAAGAATATAAGAATATAAAATACAACAGACAGAACTGCCTAAAAAGCCCTCTTTTTACAAAAGTTAACATAAATATAACAAATGTTCTTTAAAATTCATGGCTAAGCTGGCAAGAAAATCAGGGAAATCTTCAGGGGTTGAAAACCCAGAGTAACACCAAGGCCACATCTGCCCTGACGATTAACAGACAGCCTTGGATTTTAAAGGCTTCTCACAGAACAGGAGACCAAGTTTCAGTCTCCCCAAGAAGTATGTTAGAACTGAAACTTCCAAATAAAACTGGTACGCTTGAAAGGCTGACTCTGCTTTTTCTTTTTTTCCTTTTTTTTTTCTGAGACAGAGTCTCACTCTGTCATCTAGGCTGGAGTGCAGTGGTACAATCACAGCTCACTGCAACCTCCGCCTTCCAGGTTCAAGCAATTCTCTGGCCTCAGTCTCCTAAGTAGCTAGGATTACAGGAGAGTGCCACCACGCCCAGCTAATGTTTTATTTTAGTAAAGACAGGGTTTCATCATGTTGGTCAGGCTGGTATCGAACTCCTGACCTCATGTGATCCCCCCACCTTGGCCTCCCGAAGTGCTGGGATTACAGGCATGAGCCACCGCACCCAGCCTGATTCTTTTTTTTAACCCAAAATGCTACAATTCTAAGCCCTTTCCCTAAGTCAGTGAATTGCTTAGGTTTCTCTAAATGTAGCATGGCATAATGAAAAGGGCAGAGATTCCAGCTTTAGGATCAACCTGGAATCCTGGTTGTACCTTTATATTAGCTGATTAATGAAATTAATAAATTTAATAAACATTTAATTTTTAACAAAAAATTAAATTATTTTTTATTTTAATCAGGTTCTATTTTATTGTATTGTTCTTCAGTACTCAGTGCAGTTCACATGTAGTTTTTTTTCTAAGCAAGTGATTGCATTTTGGAATCTTTTTTTGCATACTTTAAATCTTTTAACAAAACATGTCAATATTTTTTTAAATTTCAATAGGTTTTGGGGGAACAGGTGGTATCTGGTTACATGAATTAGTTCTTTAGTGATGATTTCTGAGATTTAGGTGCACCCATCACCCAAGTAGTATACACTGTACCCCATGTGTAGTCTTTGCTCTGTCGCCCAGACTGGAGTGCAGAGGTGCGATCTTGGCTCACTGTGACCTCCGCCTCCCGGGTTCAAGATTCTCCTGCCTCAGGCTCCCAAGTAGCTGGGACTACAGGCGTGTGGCACCATACCCAGTTAATTTTTTGTATTTTTAGTAGAGACAGAGTTTCACCGTGTTAGCCAGGATGGTCTCGATCTCCTGACCTCGTGATCCGCCTGCCTTGGCCTCCCAAGGTGCTGGGGCTACAGGCATGAGCCACCGCGCCTGGCCTCATGTGTAGTCTTTTATTCCTCAACCCACTCCCACCCTTTCCTCCAAGTCTCCAAAGTCCATTGTATCATTCTTCGCCCCCCGCCCCCACCCCAAGGGGAAGTCTCACTCTGTTGCCCAGGCTATAGTACAGTGGCACAATCTCAGCTCATTGCAACCTCTTCCTTCCAGGTTCAAGCGATTTTCCTGCCTCAGCCTCCCAAGTAGTTGGCATTACAGGCACATGCCACCACACCCGGCTAATCATTGCATCATTCTTATGCCTTGTGTCCTCATAGCGTAGCTCCCTCAGCTTGGATTTTGATTAGGGGAGGGATCTCCCCTGAGAATTCATTACTGGATGCCTGCCAACTAATGGGTTATGAGTTTGACTGCATGCTACTGGCATGGCACAAGAAACTGTAAGTCAAAATAACTAACTTCAAGTGCTCCCTGGCTTAATGCCACCAGAATGGAAGCAAACATAATATCCTCTCTGTTAAGAATAAACGTCTAATAAAAGAGCTAACACTTCCTTTGTGCCTGGTACTGTTAAAAGACATATTTTAACATCTCTTGAAACTGTGTCTTAAAAGTGATGGCATGTCAAGTTTAACTCTGATCAATTTATCTCATTTTATGTCATCGCTGTCTAATATTTTAGTGCTATCTTTTAACCCCCTCCCCCAAATAAAATATTGTCATTATTGTCTGGATTATCATCCATTTGTAATCTGGCTCTGACATTTACTGTGTGACTTTGTATAAATCACTCAACTCTTCTGTTACTCAATTTTCTGATCTACAAAATGAGGACTGATAATGTACCTAATACACAGGGCTGCTGTAGGTAGATGAAATGCATCTCATCTAACCTAAAGGGCCATTAATTGTAAAATTTATTGTTTTTGTACCAGTAAAAGAGGATGTTGCCAATTAAAGTATTTTAAAGTCTACTTTACTGCTTGAAAAAAGAGTAAAATATTAATTTCAAGTTCTAAGCACCCATATTAAAAAATTAAGAGGAATCATTAAAGGAACATAAATATGAAATTATACATATATATACACACACACATATAACATTTAGGTAAGCAGATGGGAAAAAAACAATAATTCATTCAATCTGAAAGAGAGAAAAGAATAACAGCAAAACAAAAAGGACAAAATGAGACAGAAATATTCAAATATATAACAATACATGTAAATTAATGGATTCTTCAACAAAAAGACAAATGTTAGATTGGATTTCTAATGCCAGTTATATACTATACACAGAATATCTGAAATTAAAAGGATGGGAAAAGATATACCAAAGATAATATATCTAACATAATGTATTAATGAGAAGAAAAGCACAAACTAACAAGAGCATCAGTGATTTTTTTTAAAGTAGCTACAAGATAAAAGTATTCATTTAACTGCAGAACCATTTTGAACTTGAGTGTCCCTCATAACACAGCCTTAATTAAGTACATAAAGCAAATGTCCAAATAACTATAAAATGCAATTGACAAATCCACCATCACACTGGGAGTTTTAAAACTTTAATATGATCACACAGCTCAAAAATAACTTAAACACATACACACACCCTTGTTCCACGTCTGATCAGTTCCCTCACCCCCATAATACATAATCACTAGTTTCTTGAGCATATTTTAATGTGTCTTTATTCCAAAACTAGCAGATACAAGTAAATACAACTATTCCCTGCCTTTTCTTTTGCGCAAGTGGCAGCACACTGCAATACACAATTACCACCTTGATTTTTTTCATTTAATAATGTATCTTTTGTAGCCAGGCAGGGTGGCTCACACCTGTAATCCCAGCACTTTGGGAGGCTGATGTAGGCATGTCACTTTAGGCCAGGAGTTTGAAACCAGCCTGGCCAACATGGCGAAACCCCATCTCTGTCATAACTACTCAAATGTGCTGTTGCATCATGAAAGCAGGCATGGACCATATGTAAATGAATGAGCATGGCTCTGTTCCAATAAAACTTTATTTACAAAAACAAGCTTTGGGCCAGATGTCAATCCCTGCTGTATACCAATAATCATAATTTATGATAAACTGCTCAAAGCATCCCCTTTGAAATTAGAAACAAGACAAGATACCAACTATAACTACTTATATTCAACATTACACTAGTGATCCTAGCTGGAGAATTAAGACAAAAAAATTTAAAATACATTAGGACAGTGTAAGTAGAGAAATGTGATGTTTATAGGCAGAAAATTGAAGACAATATACAAATTAAGAGAATTCAACTAAGTTGTTAGATATAAGGCCGCTATATAAAAACCAACTACATTTCCCAGCAACAAAGTCTAATTAAAAATACCATTTACAGTAGCAATAAAAACTGAAAGATACTTAGGAACAAATAAGTCTAACAAAAGATGTGAATTATCTTTCTGGAGAAAACACAAAGTTTACTGAAAAATTTTGAAAGATCAATGAAATGAAATACCACATTCATGGGTCATATTTCTTGTGCATATTTTCAATGTGTGTCAAAAAGATATCATCTGCCTCCAAACGAATCTATAAATACAATAAAATTCTAACAAAAATCCCAATGTAATTTTGTGTAGAGCTTAACAAGATGGTATTAAAATTTATATGGAAAAACAAAAGACCAAATGGAGTGAAAACAATTTTCAAAAAGAACAGGAGTAAGGGGATTCGCCATGGACACTGCCAAAAAAAGGTCTCATACCATGACTTTTTAAAACAGCTTTATTAAGATATAAAGTCATATGCCATACAATTCACCCATGTGACATGTGCAATTCAATGGTTTTTATTATATTCACGGAATTGTGTAACCACCACTACAATCAAATTTTTTTTTTTTTTTTGAGACGGAGTTTTGCTCTTGTTGCCCAGGCTGGAGTGCAATGACGCGATCTCATATCACTGCGACCTCTGCCTCCCAGGTTCAAGCAATTCTCCTGCCTCAGCCTCCCGAGTAGCTGGGATTACAGGCATGCGCCACCACGCCTGGCTAGCTTTGTTATTTTAGTAGAGACGGAGTTTCTCCATGTTGGTCAAGCTGGTCTCAAACTCCCGATCTCAGAAGATCCACCCGCCTCAGCCTCCCAAAGTACTGGGATTACAGGCGTGAGCCACTGCTCCCAGCCTACAAGCAATTTTAGAATATTTTCATCACCTCAAAAAGAAATCCCATAGTCACTTAGTTTCCAATACTCCCATCCTCTCCATTCCAAGGCAATCACTAATCAATCTACTTTCTGCCTCTAAAGATTTGCCTGCTTTGGACATTTCATATAAATTAAATCATAATATAAGGTCTTTTAACATAATGTTTTCAAGGTTCATTCATGTTGTAGACAACTTAATTTTAAAGCCATTAAGAAGAGATTGAAAAAAATCAAAGGAAAAGAATAAGCCCAGATACATATCTATACAAATATAGAAAGTGATATGTCACATCAAGTTTAGCTGAATTAAATAACTAAATGAGACAGGTAAACCTCACAACTTAAAAAATAACCATGATAGTATTTCATGGCCTCATGGTGAAATATTTCATATATAAGAATCAAAAACAGTACTCCATAAAGAGAAATTTAAAATTTGATAAATTAAAATAAATCTCTGTTTATCAAAAGACACCAAAAACAGAATGGAATGACAGGTCACAATGTGGGAGAAGCTATTTGCAATGCAGACCAATAATTAATTCCTGATTATATATACAATTTCTACAAATCAAAAGAAAAAAACAATCTAACAGCAAAACGCACCAACAAAAGGAACATCCAATTCACAGGAGAGGAAAACCAAGGAGCACAAAGGTATGCAAATGCTGCATTTGCTACTAATTAAGGAAATGTGAATTAAAGCCACAGTGAAATACCATTACCATCAAATTGGTAAAAAATGTAAAAGTCTGACCGCAAGTGTTGGCAAGGATATGAAACAAAAAGAACTTTCATCTGCTGAGGACAGAGTAAACTTGGGAGAGTAATCTGGTATTAGTTATTAAGTTGAAAATGCTCATTCCCTACCAAGCAACATTAGCGCTTCCAGGTATATGCTTCAGAGGAATTCCTGAGCATATACTCAAGGAAATATATACAATGATGATCAGAACAGCCTTGTTTCTAACATCAAAGATCTAGATACAACCTAAATGTCCATCGACATTGATCACCATTGAAAATGAACTGGATGAACCTCACAAAGAATGGTAAGCAAAAAAGCAATTCACAAAAAACTATTCAAGTAGAAAAAAATGTGTAAGTATGCAAAACAACATTTTATTTAGATTAATACATATATAATAAATGTTTTAAAAATACATGTGCATGATAAACTCCAAATCTAAGATGATGGTTGGATTTGGAATTTATCCAAGATGATGGTTGGATCTGGAGCTCCTCTCTGGGAGACAGGAACAAAATATGGTTATGGAGGACTATCTAGAGATTTCAAATTTATTGCTAATATTTTCTTTTTTTTTTTTTTTTTTTTGAGACAGAGTCTCCCTCTGTCACCCAGGCTGGAGTGCAGTGGCATGATCTCCGCTCACTGCAACCTCCGCCTCCTGGGTTCAAGCAATTCTCCTGCCTCAGACTCCCAAGTAGTGGGGATTACAGCTGCCCACCACCATGCCTGGCTAATTTTTGTAGTACAGACGGAGTTTCACCATGTTGGCCAGGGTGGTCTCGAACTCCTGACCTCAGGTGATTCGTCTGCCTCGGCCTCCCAAAGTGCTGGGATTACAGGTATGAGCCACTGTGCCCGGCCTATTAATAAAGTTGTGGTGAATAGATACAAGTTATTTACATTATTCTGTACAATTTGGAGGCTTTTTTTTTTTTTTTGAGACAGAGAGTCTTGCTGTTACCCAGGCTGCAGTACAGTGGGGTGAACATAGCTCACTGCAGCCTCGACCTCCTGGACTAAAGTGATCTTTCCTCCTCAGCTGCCTGTGCACTATGGGCACTCACTACCACTCCTGGCTAATTTTTTATTTTATATAGATGGAGTCTCACCATGTTTCCCAGGCTGGTCTTAAACTCCTGGGCTCAAGTGATTCTCCAGCCTCAGCCTCCGAAAGTACTGAGATTACAGGTGTGAAACACTACACCTGGGCACATTTTATAATTATTTAAACACAACTGAGCAGGCCAGGCATGGTGGCTCATGCCCGTAATCCCAGCACTTTGGGAGGCCAAGGTGGATCACCTGAGGTCAGCAGTTTAAGACCAGCCTGGCCAACACGGTGAAGCCTCATCTCTACTAAAAATACAAAAAAATTAGCCAGGTGTGGTGGCACGCACCTGTAATTCCACTGCTCAGGAGGCTGAGGCAGGAGAATCACTTGATTCCGGAAGGCGGAGACCGCAGTGAGCCAAGATTGCACAACTGCAACTCTGTTGCCTGGGCAACAGAGTGAGACTCTGTCTCAAAATAAATAAATAAATAAATAAATACAATTGAGCAAACACTTCACATTTGTTTTAGAAAACAATGTTTTGATTACCAGAAGTTTTATAAAAGTTACTCAAAACTGGGCAAAATTAAGACTCTCCATATTATTTTATTCGGAATAATAAATAAAACAAGGTAAAAAATCTGAGTATTAACTTCACAAATAATCATTTCTAAAAGCAACACCACGAATACATTCCTGAAATAATTGTTTTTCAGGGAGAGTAACCTATAAACAATAAAATGTGTGCCACAAAAAACTATTTAATTCATTCAAGTTGTTCATTACTTTCAAGCTGTAAGTAAATCTAAATATACATAAGGAGCTACTACAGTTACACAGTTTCAAAATACAATGGTAGATCCATGTCAAAATTATATTTTAAGTTACAGCAAATGTTTTCTTCCTTCCTTAGGCTATTTTTTTGGTTCACATAAAAATATTTTCCCAACGAATTCTACTGTTGGAACTAGTTAGGCCTCACCCAAAATATTTCTCTATTCATTTTCTACCAATCTCAAACAGTAAAGAATAAGTGTTCCACAGCCTGGAAGTTGGCACCAACATAAGAAAATTTTTAATACTTACTGTCCTTTCCCACTTTTGGTGGAGGAAGGGGTAACCCTTAAACATCCATCCGGAACTATTCCTTTTATTAATGTAGTTTGCTACTCTCTGAACCCTCAGCTGTACCACTGCTGTACTTATCACCTTCAGCAAACACAAACTATAACTGATTTTTAATACAAATTTCTATGTAGTAAAGAACAGATCCTTATAAAATTCAAATCCTGACAACTAAACAAATGGTATACTATCACCCTATACTGTAACTAAACTTTAATCTCCAATGGGTAAACCCATTTTACTTACATATGGATTTTGAATTAAACCTAGAAAGCATATCGTCTCTCGAGCTCTGAAAGCAGTGTTTAACCATTACTTTTCAAACTCATAGTCTCTTCTGATAAACCTAAACATCTCCTGCTTACATTTAACATTGTTATCCAGATATAAACTATCATAATATTGAACATTTTTTTTTTCCAAATCACACAGCGTTCCCAGATTCTGATACTTGTCCTGGTTGAGAGCCACTGTATTTAAGAGGAAGATTTAACAACTACCAAAAATAGCATATTTCTAGATGCTTTCAAAGAACTGTAACTCTATATAGTGAAAAACATAAATGGGAGATAATATAAAATGAATCAACTTACACATATAACATGTTCGTATCCAAGTCAATGCAAACAACATCTTGTGGTGGGTCATGAAGATCAAAATACCTTGAGTCAACTCCAACTATAAACGGTAAAGGTGCACTAAGCACTGCAGCCAGTGAAAGAGGACAAAGGGGAATATATGGGCACTGCCACTGAAATGGAAAGATCATCTGGGAAAAAAGTTTTAAAAAATTAACCAAATTTTAAATTTGCAATAAAAATTATATAAGTAACTAGTATTACTGAAAAGGGATCACTGAAAAGCAGTTAATATCACTGTTTTGTTTACCTTAAACTTCATTCCAAAACTAAATGACTATAAAATATTACTAAGCAATACTATGAACAAATGCAATTAAAATTTTCAAGTCATGATGATGATCATTAAACACAACAAAAATACTAACAGCTTTTTGCATATTAATTCTTCTAGTATCTATACAAAGCCCACATTCCAATTTTATGGAGTCAAAATAAGATAAAATGGCCCAAAATATCATAAAACAAACTTATTATCTTTAACTCTTACACATTTCATTCACCTATTAATTCTCAAAATTACCTCAGATCAAAATCCAACTAAAAGCATCAAGAATTTTTAAAAAAACTAATTACTGTCTAGGGAATGCTAATAGTTAATTAAAAAGCTCAACAAAAAAAAATTCTTAACTGTTCAAATAAACATCAGTGATGTCTGGCATCTTAAAAATACTGTCAATAGGCTGGGCACGGCGGCTCACGCCTGTAATCCCAGCACTTTGGGAGGCTGAGGCAGGTGGATCACTTGTGGTCAGGAGTTTGCGACCAGCCTGGCCAATTTTAGTGTTTCTACTAAAACACAAAAATTAGCTGAGTGTGGTGGTGTATGCCTGTAATCCCAGTTATCCTGGAGGCAGAGGCAGGAAAATCGCTTGAACCTGGGAGGCGGAGGTTGCAGTGAGCGGAGTTTGCACCACTACACTCCAGCCTGGGCAACAGAGCAAGACTCTGTTTCAAAAAAAAAAAAGAAACAGTCAATATATAAGATATTCCTCTATCTAGACATGATGAGACAGGAAAAAAAAGAGAAAAAAACATTTCTCAAGAATCTTTACCTGTTTTCCTTTACAAAGATTTACTTCAGTTGTATCATTTGTGCTTTTCTTTAAAAAAAAAAAAAGTTTTGATGTTTTTTAAAAAAAGACTAAAACATGTTAAGGCCTAATGCAGTGACTCTCAACACTTTGGGAGGCTGAGGCAGGAGGACTGCTTGAGGCCAGGAGTTCAAGGCCAGCCTGGACAACAGAGTGAGACCCTCATCTCCATAAAAAATAAATAAGTAAATGAATAAATTTTAAAAAAATTTAATAATTAGCTAGTACTAAAATTTTACCGATAATTTTTTTCTTCTACTATAAAAATCCCTGTTATCTTTTAAGGTCGAGTTCAATTATCATCCTTATCTGTCATCATTCACCCCAAAGAAATGCCTATAACACTTACTACCTCTGCCAGCTATTACAAAGGGTTATTCAGGATTGGAATTTTGTCTTCAAACATTTATTTAGTTAATATTTGAGCACTTGCTATGTACCAATTACTGTTCTACATAATGAGATCTTAACAATAAATGAAAGAGATCACTCTCCTCATGAGGTTAATAGTTTAAGAGTCAGCAACTTTTTCTGTGAAAGACAGTAAATATTTTAGGCCTTGTGAGCCACATTGTCTCTGTCACAACCATTTAACTCTGCTGTCATGCATGAAAGCAGTCATAGGCAATATATGAATAAATGGCCTATGTTCCAATAAAACTTTATAGAAACAAGTGGCAGGCAGGATTTGGCAGGCAGGATTCGGCCATCATTTGCAAACACCTTGTCTAGCAGTAAGAGAGAAAATAAATGAAAGACATAATAAATAAAATATTATGTTATAGGTTGAACATCCCTAACCTGAAAATCCAAAATCCAAAGTGCTGCAAAATCCAAAACTTTTTGAGCACCAACATGACACAGAAAATAAATTGCTCATAGAAGCATTTAGGACTTCAGATTTTTAGATTAGGGATGTTCAACCAGCGTGTATTCTGCAAACATGCCAAAATCCAAAACAATCCTAAATCCAAAGCACTTCTTTCCAAGCATTTTAGACAAGGGATACTCAACCTGTATGTCAGGAAGTAATAAGTGCTACGGAAAAAAAAAAAAAAAAAGGAAAAGTAAAGCCAAGTGAAGGACATTAGAGTTCAGAGCAGGAGAGAGGAAAAGCAGGTTGTATTAGGACAAACAGGACAGGCCTCATTAATAAAGTGACAACAGAGCTGAAACCTGAAGAAGGTGAGAGATTTAGCCAACGGGATATATAAGAGAAGAGTGCTTCAATGAGAAGGAACAGCTAGGGCAAAGGCCTTAAGGCATGGGGAATGCCTAATGCTCCCAGGAAGGTAAGGCCAGAATGCTGGAGAAGAATGAGCAAGAGGAAGAGCAGTGGAAAATAAGATCAGATTGCTGAGGGGCAGAGCCACTCACAAAGGACCCTGCAAGGACTTCAGATTTCTTGAGTGACAATTATCTTCTATTCAACAAAAGGTGTGCTACAACTGCAACTATCTAAGAAACCTTAGAAAAAAAGCTATGTGCTAGCAAAACATGATATCCTTCTCTTCACTTTTGCCTTTTGCAACACTATAGGGTCACTTTTTATAAAGTACTTGTACATTTCATCAATCTTTGCTATGGGTCTCCATTAATTCTTTGATATTCTTTGATATTTAAATCATTCTCCTTTTGAAGCATTTGTTTTGTGACCATTCTTTTCCATGTTCTCTTCTTCAAATGGTAATTGGCATAACTACCAAATCATGACTTATAAATAATTTTGCATGCAATTCAGACAGCTCTCCAACATCAGTTGCATAAACCTCATATACTCTGGCATTTTTCATATGATTACCAATTCCATGAGCACTTTTTTCAACTGTTCTTGCACCATATTACTGAAATCCATCAAGAGACTTGGCCACCACGATTCTGACAAACGGGATTGAATAAACACTAATGTTTTAGTAAGGAATATTTGGGTGGGAACTTTTTTTTTTTTTTGAGACGGAGTCTTGCTCTGTCGCTAGGCTGGAGTGCAGTGGTGCAACCTCAGCTCATAGCAACCTCCACCTCCCGGGTTTAAGCGATTCTCCTGCCTCAGCCTCCCAAGTAGCTGGGACTACAGGCATGAGCCACCACATCCAGCTAATTTTTGTATTTTTAGTAGAGATGGGGTTTCACCATGTTGGCCAGGATGGTCTCGATCTCTTGACCTCGTGATCCACCTGCCTTGGCCTCCCAAAGTGCTAGGATTACAGGCGTGAGCCACTGCGCCTGGCCTGGGTGGGAACTTTCTAAAACTGGTCAGTTCATTAACAAATATTTTCATATTCTAACAACTTTTGCCTTCACACACAACTGTGATAACTTGGAAAAGTAATACTTAATGAGGATCCTCCTAGAAGCTGTCTCATATGGTTACTATTGTTTTCAGTCCAACAGCACTTCTCCAACCAGATTAAGATCTTGGAGACATACCCTATTTGCTGTTTTAACAAGTATTTATTGAGGGCCTACTCTGTGCTAGGCAACTGTAACAAGTGCTGAAAATACAGGAGTAAATAAGAGATTAGGTCCTTACTCCCAGGAGACTTACATTCTTAAAATGGGGAAGGGAAGAGAGGAGAGTCAGCTATTTTAAATTAAACAACTAATGGGTGATAGGGTTGGAGAAGTGGAATATCTAAAGTTCTACACAATGGCCTATAAAGCCCTATACAATCAGACTTCATTTTTTTTTTTTTTTTTTGAGACGGAGCCTCACTCTTGTTGCCCAGGCTAGAGTGCAATGGTGTCATCTCAGCTCACCGCAACCTCCGCCTCCTGGGTTCAAGCAATTCTCCTGCCTCAGCCTTCCAAGTAGCTGGGATTACAGGCGTGTGCCATCATACCCAGCTAACTTTGTATTTTCAGTAGAGAGGGGTTTCTCCATATTGGTCAGGCTCATCTCAAACTCCTGATCTCAGGTGATCCGCCTACCTCGGCTTCCCAAATTGCTGGGATTACAGGCGTGAGCCACTGTGCCTATCAATCAGACTTCATTCTAAGTGCAATGGGAAGCCAAAGGGTTTTAAGCAGGGAACAACTTTAATAACAATTTAACAATTTAATTTTACTTACGCTTTACACAAGAGCTTAGCCTCTGTATATTATCCTATTTCACAATCACTTAGAATTTCCTATATATTCCTGATTCACAATTATTAAAAGTTGAAATAGGGAGAAATTAACCATGTAATCATTTGCATAATTTTAGAACAGCTGAAATTGGCCAGAGCCTCTCAATACAATCAGCTTCATTCTCAGGTTTTATTATACAATCATATAGTTTTTACTCTGGGAAGAACTCTAAAATATGAAAAATTGGAAATTGACATTTTTCCTAAAATAGATATCACCTTTGTTTTCTTTATACTTCCTACTTCTCTTTGCCAGCAGATTATATTCGACTTTTACCGGGCGGGTAATTTTTCTTTTTTTTTTTTTTTTTTTTTTTTGTTTTGAGACGGAGTCTCGCGCTGTGTCACCCAGGCTGGAGTGCAGTGGCGCAATCTCGGCTCACTGCAAGCTCCGCCTCCCAGGTTCAGGCCATTCTCCTGCCTCAGCCTCCGAGTAGCTGGGACTACAGGCGCCCGCCACCACGCCCGGCTAGTTTTTTGTATTTTTAGTAGAGACGGGGTTTCACCATGTTAGCCAGGATGGTCTCGATCTCCTGACCTCGTGATCCGCCCGCCTCGGCCTCCCAAAGTGCTGGGATTACAGGCTTGAGCCACCGCGCCCGGCCGCGGGCGGGTAATTTTTCAAAGTTACTTTTTGAAAATTTGTTGTTGCTTTCAAAGTTGCTGTTTTTGAAGGAAATTTCCCTTTGGAGTAAAAATTATCTGTCAGTAATTTTGTACTAAAAGGAAAATTCTATACTTACAGCTACAACAGCTTCAGCTACCCCAGTCAAGACAGCTGGCCTAAGAGAATGCAGCAGAATTTTACTCTCAAGTAAAACAAAGAGCAGCAGTGTTGCACAATTCTCAGGACCCAGATTCATTAGCAAGGTGCTAAAGTTGGCTCCACTAGGAAAAAAAAGAGAAAAATAGATCACTGTGAACTATTTTGCTAAGACATGTTAAGATTTGCTTATTAAATTATTTCTTAAGTATTAACAGATTGAGAGTCTAGTGTTAATTTCAAGTCTTTACTTGTTTATCAATGAAAAGTAGCAAATTTAATGAGATAGATAACTGGGAGATTTAAATTCATCCTCTGGTAATAAAAGGCATTTATCAAGAAAGATTTTCCTGAATAGCCATTTGAGTTGAACTCAGAAGAAAGGAGACAAGGATAGGAGTGAAGGGGTGACAGACAATATATGCAAGGGCCCCGGGGCAAGAAAAAGCTGTTGTCATAGCCAAGAAATTGAAATAAATCTATTGTGACTAAAGCATAGTAAGGGAAAGGATGAAAACAGCAACAGATTAGGCTGAAATTGAAATATACTATTATATTTGCATTTTCAAAAGGACACACTGGCTACAGGGTGGATAAAGAACTGAAGGAAGATGAGTAAAAAGGTACCAGTTAAGAGGCTAGTAGTGAGGTAGTCTGGTAAGACATCATGGAAGTCTACTATGATGAAGATGAAAAGAAGTAAATGGATTCGAGATATTTAGAAAGCAAAAATCAGCTCACCTTAAACCTTTAGTTATGAACTGGATATGGGAAGGGGAGATGAGAAGAAAAGGGAAGTGTCCTCTACATCCAATCTTGCAACTCTCTGAATTGTTCACATTTATAAAACAGCCCCACCATCCATCTAGCTATCAAAGCCAGAAACATTAAGGCTGTTTTTGCCTAGTTTTAACTAATAGAGTTAATTGTAAAATAACAATTAACTTTATTATACTAATCACTAAAATATTTTAAAGCATTCTGCTCCAAGTGAATACATATATCATTCTAAATACCAGTAATTACCTTAGTGGTAAAGGTGTAGAAACTGGCTGTGATAATATTAATGCATCATGGACTGACAGCTTAAAAAAAAAAAAAAGCAACATAAATTAACCAAAACAAGATATAAGTTTCAAAACTACTTGTGAAATCTATATATTTAGATCAAAGGTAATACTGAAAACAACAATTTAATATGCAAACATGCTTTTTGAAATGTACTAAAATATAAAATGATAGCTGTATTTACTAAGAAGTGTTACATTAGTTCTTTTTCAATAAATGGTTAATTTGAATTTTGATTCACTTAATTGGTTAAAGTACAATTATTTAAAATTTATGGAATTACTGCTTCAGAAAAGCTTCAAATTCATTTACTCAACAGACTGTAGGCACTTGGCAGTTGCTTCGCACATTAATACTTGCAGAACTGAAATAACATTCAATATCAATAATATCTGACTTAATCCCACCATACATAATGTTAAGAATGTCTTAGAAAAACTTTTAAATGGCTTCCTTCTATAGATCAATGCTATTCAAAGTATGTTAAGTATGCCAGTATGTTAATTGTTATGGTCCAGAAAGATATACTATACAAATGAAGAGCAAACCACTAAGCAACTTTTATGACAATCTGACCTCTCTCCCATATCCAAGCACGTAATCAGTGGAACTATTATTATAGAGAGGGTATAGACCTGTTCGTGTTGCATATGTCACAAGCTGTATACCTACCTACGTCTGCTACTTACTGAAAATAAAAAACTGGTCCTTTAGCATAGTACTATTATAGACCTTGTTTAAGTTAACCCCCTCCAACCATTGCTCATTTCATATTTAATATTTATTAGAGAATCTGATATTAAGAACATGCTCAAACATAATCCTGGGTTTTACATTATTAAAATTAGCTACACAAAGGCCATGCATGGGCCAAAAATGAAAATGTTATGAACCAAGGGTCATAATTATTCCAATTCTGTACATTCAAATCCAAAACCCAGTAAGAAAGGATGTTCAGTAAAGCTACAAAGCACAGAAAATACAAGGACTTTACAAATGCATATTGCTCCACCTCAAACCCAAAGGTATATAGAATCCACTCTGCAATGACTGGGGTGAGCATATGCAAAGTTCTCCCCAAATATACTCTCTTTTTGTTACCTGGACAAGGATTCTCGGTCTTTGTGGTGAAGGAAAAGGGATGTTTTGCATAAAATGTGAAATGTGCCTAGAAAAAAAATTTGAAATAAATATCATAATTACTTTTCTAAAATGCATCACAGGTTTTAACAAATCTTAAATATCACTATATATCATCCCAGATATGACATGGCCATTTATCTAAAATGTAGGCTAAGTAAGTAAATTTGTTTAGTGTAAACGAATTTATCCATGCCCATCAAACTTCTGAAATACACAATGTATTTCCTGACTTCTATTCCCACCCCCTATCATTACCAGATGAATAAAAATAACATAAAAACAGTTTTCATGAAAGGAGTGAATTTTTATAGCCCTGGTTATCCGTGCCAGTACAGGGAGCAACTAACTGTGCTATAATGAATTTACACTAAAACTGAATTTAATCCCAGATTTACTACTCTAACATTGGATGAACCACCTACCCATTCTATTTCTGCACCTATAAAAATTACTTCTTAAGTTTCTCCAAAATTTAGAGCTTCTTAGGAGCCACAAAAATGCAACATATTACTTCAACTGAAAAAGATATTGATTATATACATTAATTTTATTTTCACAAGCTATTCATAGAATCTTAATTTTTCAAAAGGTTGCTAACTTGTCACTAACATTACATTTTACTTCAAAAAACTTCAAATTAATCTGACAGCTGAATGTTAAACCCAGAACTATAAATCATTAAATTGCCATTTCGAGAGTGTAAAATGAAAGTTGCAACCGTATTTCAATATCAAATTATGATGAGTTTATGCACAGTACTTTACTCTTTTAAAAGGTGATTTTTGGACAGCATTATTTTTAAACCTGTGCATAATTACCCCTACCTTATCCACTAAACTAGTATGTTTCACTGATATTCTTTCTGCTATAATGTAAAAGTTCTGAAATTGTAAGAAACATCTACGTTTACACATACTTTAATACATTACAGAAAGCTCTTGACACTTTTTGGTTTGTCGGCAGGATACATAAATTATAAACTATCATAAACAGAAGTCAGTGTGCCACTAGAAATCAGAAAAGATCATTTAAAAAAGAGTAGCTCAACATACATTTTTCTTGCTTAGGAAAGATTGCATGACAAAAAGAATTACAAACTAAAGAGAAAGCTCAAAGAATTTCTGTCAATGCTAAAACAAAAACTTCACTTTTAACATCAATTAACTTATTCTTACTAATTTCGACATCACTTTAGAGAGGTATTACGGTTAGATTTTGGAATGGCCACTTGTATGGGTGGGTGGGTGGGTGTGTGTGCAGCAGTAACTATTTGTCTCTCAGTTATTAGAGAATAAATAGGAAGAAGAACACTCACAATATAATTTATGTAAGTTACTTCTTTAGGTGAATTCTCAAAAGATTATTATTTGGCCATCCTTGCCACTACTATCCAATTTTAAGCTCACAGTCAATGATTGAGGTGAAGAAGGGAGTAAGTAAAAAGTTGGTGGCTCATGCCTGTAATCCCAGCACTTTGGGAGGCTGACGCAGGTGGATCATGAGGTCAGGAGTTCAAGACCAGCCTGGTCAAGATGGTGAAACCCCGTCTCTACAAAAATTAGCCAGGCGTGGTGGCGGGTGTCTGTAATCCCAGTTACTCGGGAGGCTGACACAGAGAATTGCTTGAACCCAGGAGGTGGAGGTTGCAGTGAGCCGAGATGGCGCCACTGCACTCCAGCCTGGGTGATGTCTCGAAAAAAAAAAAAGTGGGGTAAACGTAGCCTTCCTTCCCTTCCAACTTTGCTGCTAAAAGTTACACAAACAATCAAACATATATATTTATATACCCAGTTTTCCACCAGCCATCTTTCTAATCATATACATACTTTTCAATGGGAAGAGGATGTGGTCCAGACACAGAAAGTTTGTAGATAAACATAAGAAATTTCCTAAAAGCTTCAAAAAAAGGCCAGTGTGAGAGTAAACAAATGCATTTGTTTGTATTGATGGATTTGGAGACCATTTTTCTCTCCACAGGCGTCAATAGGCCCAGTTGCATAAGCTGTTTCTCTGATAGAAGTTCCCGAGAGTAAGGTTCATAAAACTGAATGGCAGCTCCATATACCTAAAGAGTAAGAGAATTCTGTTATAAGATTTGAGTTTGTTTGAAAAAAATTAGCTTCTCTTTTTCTCTTATTACACAAGAAATATTTGCTTGGAGTATACTTATACAGATAAATTACGGAAAAAAAAAAAAACTCACCCAAATTTCTACCCCAGAGATAACCAGATTTTGATATAAATCCCTCAAGATTTTTTCCACATAATTTTATACATTCAACTATAAATCTTATACAAAAAGGGACGGTAACCTCTTATAACTTGCTTTCATTTTTAAAATGAAAGCATTAGAGAATGAACTCTAATGACCTCACTCAACTTAGTTTTTTGTGTGATTTTTCTTTTTTCTTTTTTTTTTTTTTTTTGAGATAGAGTCTCACTCTGTCACCCAGGCTGGAGTACAGCAGCGTAATCTCAGCTCACTTCAACCTCCACCTCCCAGGTTCAAGTGATTCTCCCGCCTCAGCCTCCCGAGTAGCTGGGACTACACCACACCCAGCTAATTTTTTTTTTTTTTCCTTTTTTTTGAGACAGAGTCTTGCTGTGTCACCTACACTGGAGTGCAGTGGCGCGATCTCGGCTCACTGCAAGTTTCGTATCCTGGGTTCACGCCATTCTCCTGCCTCAGCCTCCCAAGTAACTGGGACTACAGGTGCCCACCACCACGCCCAGCTAATTTTTTGTATTGTTAGTAGAGACAGGCTTTCACCATGTTAGCCAGGATGGTCTTGATCTCCTGACCTCATGATCCACCCACCTCAGCCTTCCAAAGTGCTCGGATTACAGGTGTGAGCCACTGCACCCGACCTAACTTTTTGTATTTTTAGTAGAGATGGGGTTTCACCGTGTTAGCCAGGATGGTCTTGATCTCCTGACCTGGTGATCCACCCGCCTTGGCCTCCCAAAGTGCTGGGATTAGAGGCGTGAGCCACTGTGCCTGGCCTGTGATTTTTTTTAATTGGGGTAAAATATACATAACATAAAATGTACCACCTTAACCATTTTCAAGTGTACAATTCACTGGTATTAAGTACCTTCACACTGGAGTGCAACCAGTTATCACTATTCATTTCCAGAACTTTTTCATTACCCGCCCCCCAAACAAAAGCTCTGTGACCCTTAAATGGTAACTTCCCATTCTCTGGCCCTCAATCCAAGTCCCTTTGTAATCTCTATTGCACTTCCTGTCTCTATAAGGGTAGCTATTCTAGGTACCTCCTATAAGTGGAATCATACAAAATTTATTCTTTTGCGTCTGGCTTATTTCACTTAGAATAATGTTTTTAAGATTCACCTATATTGTAGCACATACCTGACTTTCATTCCTTGTTAAGGAATAAATCATAATTCCATCATATCTATATACCATATTTTGTGTATCCATTCATACGTTGATGCACGTTTGGGTTGTTTCCACCTTTTGCCTATTGTGAATAACCCTGCTAAAACATTGGCATACAAGTATCTGTTTGAGTCTCTGCTTTCAATTATTCTGGGTACATGCCTAGGCATGAAACTGCTGGATCGTATGGTAATTCTGTGTTTAACTTTTTGAGGAGTTGCAGCAGCAGCATTTGACTTTCTCATCAGCAATGTTCACAGGTTCAATTCCTCCACACCCTCACCTCATATGACACAAGACAGAGCTGACACTCCTCTGAAATTCTTTATTCCTTTGCTGTCTTTGACAGTACAAATTTCTCTTTGTTTCATGGCTACTTCTCTCTTTCCTATACTAGATCCAATTATGTCACCCCCCATCATTTAAATACTAGCATTCCCTAAGGTTCTAGCTTCACACTTCTATTTGGAAAATTTCATTCTCTCACGGTTTTAACTATAATCATTATACTAACAGAACACAAATCTTTATCTCTAGGTCTACCTGATCTCTCCCCTGAACCTCAGACTCCTATTTTCAAAATGACTACTCAATAATCTCCACTTGGATGTCGTACAGGCATCCCAAACCAATATTTTCAAAAGTGAACTCATTATCTAAATACTTCATCCAATATTCCTGATCTTACTCAGTTACGCTACACAATTCCCAAGCTAGAAACTTCGAAGTCATGCTCAATTCCACTTCCACTTACCACATATCAAAGCAACTACTGAAGCCCTAACTGGTCTCAAGTCAGAAGAGAAAGTATTTTAGTGAAAAGTACACTGAAGAAACAGTCCTTCAGAGGTAACATCTGATCCTTCAAAAGTTCCTCATTACAGGTAAAATGCCACAGTCCATATAAGTGGCAAGATGCTCTCAATTCCTAATAGTACCTGCTGTTGTTGTTCAACAATACAGAGCTACCAGGTACACAGACTAGTTCATAATTTTGTGCCTTTATATATTTTGTTTAGCCTTGGTACTTCCTCTGATCTGCCCATTCCTTAATACCCATCCCCTTCTCCCAACAATCAATCCTTACTTCTGTATTTTATAAATCTTGCCAACTGTTTAGTCATTATATATATCACAGGAACCCTTGCCTTTACACACACAACATTCCCAGATACAATTATTTCAAAGTGATCTCAAAGGTTTTAACCCATCACCTTCTCCCAACAATCAATCCTTATTTCTGTATTTTATAAATCTTGCCAACTGTTTATTCATTATATATATATAACAGTAACCCTTACCTTTACACACACAACATTCCCAGATATAATTATTTCAAAGTGATCTCAAAGGTTTTAACCCATCCCCTTCTCCCAACAATCCTTACTTCTGTATTTTATAGATCTTGCCAACTGTTTATTCATTACATATATCACAGTAACCCTTACCTTTATACACACAACATTCCCAGATACAATTATTTCAAAGTGATCTCAAAGTTTTTAACCCATCACCTTCTCCCAACAATCAATCCTTATTTCTGTATTTTATAAATCTTGCCAACTGTTTATTCATTATATATATATAACAGTAACCCTTACCTTTACACACACAACATTCCCAGATATAATTATTTCAAAGTGATCTCAAAGGTTTTAACCCATCCCCTTCTCCCAACAATCCTTACTTCTGTATTTTATAGATCTTGCCAACTGTTTATTCATTACATATATCACAGTAACCCTTACCTTTATACACACAACATTCCCAGATACAATTATTTCAAAGTGATCTCAAAG
>NW_022162468.1:0-5624 GCF_008728515.1 Papio anubis | reverse complement strand
AGTATAGTGGCTCAAGCCTGTAATCCCAACATTTTGGAAGACCAGCCAGAAGGATCATCCCTAAGTCCAGGAGTTTAAGGCTGCTGTGAGCTGTGATTGCCACTGCACTCTAGCATAGATGACAAAGGGAGACCCTGTCTCAAAAAACAAAAATTATGGGGCCTCCACTCTGCCCACCCGAATTCTCACCTGTTTTCACACCTTTGATGTACTCCCTGCCATTTGGATTGTTTGCTACTTTCACATCACTCTGCAGAGTCCAGGGATCTCTCTTTTGCTCCAAAATGGAGATAACACTCAGGTCAGGAAGACAGATTCCTATTTATAAAAAGAAAGAATAAATGTGTGTGCTGTGGCATCTCCGAAATCCAAGCCCTATATTTAGGTAGGAGAGAGCCTATTACAAATTAATCAAGAATATGTCACAAATTCATCCACTGACTGCCACCTTCTGAATGCTGAGGGAACATTGCAACATGTAGACATCAAGCCCCCTTTCAAGAACTACTGAATCAAAAGCACAGGGGTATAAAACAGGGAATTGAATAATTATTAAGTCTGTCATAAGGTTTCATGCTTACTTCAGCAGTGGTGCCACCAATGACGAATCATGAAGGAAGCAGAATATCTGAAGAAAGGGGACTTTTTTTTTTTGAGACAGAGTCTCACTCTGTTGCCCAGGCTTGAGTGCAGTGGCATGATCTCAGCTCACTGCAGCCCCTGCCTCCCAGGTTCAAGCAATTCTTCTGCTTCAGCCTCCCGAGTGGCTGGGACTACAGGCATGTACCACCATGCCTGACTAATCTTTGTATTTTTAGTAGGGATGGGGTTTCACCATGTTGATCAGGCTGGTGTAAGGGGACATTTGAAGTCCAGAAAGGATAATGCTTTTCATTTCTCAGTCAACAGGTTTCAATCTCAGTCAAGCAATGCAGGGGCTCCCAAGAGACAGACAAGAGAAAATGCAAAAAGATATACCAGAGCAGATCCAGGCTTCTGGAGGAACATTATCCTCACCTAGGGAGATCAGGTTCCTGTAGTTCTCTAACATCACATCCCTGTATAAAGCTTTCTGCCCAGGGTTCAGGCATTTCCACTCCTCCTGAGAGAATTCTATGGCCACATCCCTGAATAACAATTGTCCCTAAAAGGAAATCCACATTTCAAAAACAGGATATGGAGAGAGTACTTATCTTCAAAGAGAATGAGAAGATAGTTGGAAGGATTGACTGCATTGAAGTGAGCATTGTGACAAACCCACATTAACGTATTCTTGAGTTAGTTATGTGTCTGTGATTGTGTTTTATTACACTTTTCCATAAGAAGTGGTGACATTCTTTAAATCAGAGTACATGTTTCATTTTGTGGATAATACAAGTAATACAAACAAAAAATTAAACCACGGTTATCTCTACAGAAATGTTAGGTATTATTGCCGGGCACGGTGGCTCATGCCTGTAATCTCAGCACTTTGGGAGACAGAGGCGGGTGGATCATGAGGTCAGGAGATCAAGACCATCCTGGCCACACGGTGAAACCCCATCTCTACTAAAAATACAAAAAATTAGCCAGGCGTGGTGGGGGGCGCCTATAGTCTCAGCTACTCAGGAGGCTGAGGCAGGAGAATGGCGTGAATCCAGGAGATGGAGCTTGCAGTGAGCCGAGACTGCACCACTGTACTCCAGCTTCAGCAACAGAGCGAGACTCCATCTCAAAAAAAAAAAAAAAAAAAAAGGAAAAGAAAAGAAAAAGAAATGTGAGGTATTATTTTTGACACATCTAGTGATATTTAGTATCTACCTGAGATACAAGTGTGTCTTCAGAGATGACAATGTCTACAGTGCTCTTTCTCTTTTTGAGATAGGATCTTACTCTGTTTCCCAGACTGGAATGCAGGGGTGTGATATCGACTCACTGAAACCCCTGCCTCCCAGGCTCAAGTAATCCTCTAACCTCAGCCTCCCGAGTAGCTGGGACTACAGGCTCACACCACTATGCCCAGCTAATTTTTGTATGTTTTGTAGAGACAGAGTCTCATCAGGTTGTCCAAGCTGGTCTCAAACCCCTAAGCTCAAGCAATCCTCCCACCTCAGCCTACAAAAATGCTGGGATTATAGGCATTAGCTACCACATCCGACCTATAGTGGTTTTTAAAAATGGTCAAAATCTGGGCCATGGGTGGTGACTCACGCCTGTAATCCCAGCACTTTGGGAGGCCGAAGCAGGTGGATCAGGAGCTCAGGAGTTCAAGACCAGCCTGGTCAACATGGTGAAACCCCATCTCTACTAAAAATACAAAAAATTAGCTGGGCATGGAGTTGTGCACCTCTAATTCCAGCTACTCAGGAGGCTGAGGCAGGAGAATGGCTTGAACCTGGGAGGCAGAGGTTGCAGTGAGCCGAGACTGTGCCATTGCACTCCAGCCTGGGTGACAGGGTGAGACCCTGTCTCAAAAAAAATAAAATAAAATAAAATTTTAAAATGGCCAAAATCTGAAAACTGTGATGATAACAGTAGCAATGGCTGAAAAGAACACTTCCCATGTGATAGGCACTATTCTAAATGATTTACATGAACTAACTGGTATAGCAACAAAAGCCAATGAAAGAATGATCTGTTCCTATCTTACTGAAGAGACAACTCTTTCACATGCACGCTGGCTTGCCCCAGGTGTGAGGGCTGAAACAGCAGAGTAAGCACCAGATCCCAGGTCTCTGAGCATGAGAATCTAACCTAAAGAACCAAACAGTTAAGTAACAGATCAGCATCAAAAGTCAATTGACAATTACCTAATTCAGTAAATTCAAAACAACTTCAAGGATTAAAAACATGGAATTGCCTAAAAGTTCATCATATGTGCATATATATAATAGATATCCCCATAATACATTACTATAAGATTCTTTTAGCCATTGCCTCATTAACATAATGTAGAAAAATTTGAATATCCTGATAAATAGATATAATTTCAACTGATAAAATATATATAATATAAAATTATGACATGCTATTTATAAAACACTATAGCCTTGCTCATCTGTGCACTCATGCAAACATATCACATGTACACACTTATATATACTAACACTCATATACATTAGTACACATATACATGTATATGGCTGAGATCACAAAACCACACTCCAGCCTGGGCAACAGAGTAAGACTCTGTCTCAAAAAAAAAAAAAAAAAAAAAAGGAATTCCACATGCAGCTTCTCTAATCCTAGTCCACAGAACACTCTCAGTGCATCCAGATGTGGCCCCTGAACAATCCCTGCTGCCCAACAGTACTGACACCACAGGGCCCTCATCCCATCTCCTTCCATGTCCGGATGTGAGCCCCTTGCAGGTCCATGCCCAGTGGGACCTCTTCCCAAGTTCATGTCACTGGGTAATAGGCAACTGGAATCTTAAGTGGAAGTGAAAGGAAGTGGAAGAAGCCATGGGTAAGTGCAATGAAATGAGTCAGGCAGGATCCTTCAGAGTCAGAGATTGGCAACTCCAATGCCTGGCATTTCAGGAAGAAACAGAGACAGAAGAATCCACTGAGAATATTACCTTACATGAGTGAGGGCCATTCCTGACTTCTTTTCTTTCCTCTTCTGAGTTGCTTCCTTGCATAATATGTCTCTTTGAAAGTGAATCCTAATATCAAAAATAATGCTGTTTAGGGCTTAGAATCAACACACCTACTTCCTGTGCCATAGCCTCGCATGTGGGGAAAAGAAAGAGATCAGCCTGTTACTGTGTCTATATAGAAAGAAGTAGACATAAGAGACTCCATTTTGTTCTGTATTTGAGAAGCTGTTAATCTGTGACCCTATCCCCAACCTTGTCCTTGCAAGGACATGCGCTGTGGTGACTCAAGGTTTAATGGATTTTGGGCTGTGCAGGATGTGTCTTTGTTAAACAAGTGCCTGAAGGCAGCTTGCTGGTTAAAAGTCATCACCATGGCCGGGCGCGGTGGCTCAAGCCTGTAATCCCAGCACTTTGGGAGGCCGAGGCGGAAATCGGATCCGAAAGATCAGGAGATCCGAGACCATCCTGGCTAACACAGTGAAACCCGTCTCTACTAAAAAATACAAAAAACTTGGCAGGCGGTGGCGCCACCAGATCCCAGCTTCTTTCGGGGAGGCTGAGGCAGGAGAATGCGTGAACCGAGGCCAGAAGAACACGTGAGCTGAGATCCGGCCACTGCACTCCAGCCTGGGTGACAGAAGCGGGGCGCTGTCTCAAAAAAAAAAAAAAAAAAAAAGTCATCACATTCTCTTTTTTTGTTTTGGCTGAGAATCTCCTCTGTCGCCAAGCGAAGATGCAGTATCGGTCTCGGCTGCCTCCCAGTCACGCCATTCCTCTCAACATCCCGAGTAACAAACTACAAGCGCCAGTGCACAGTAGAGGCGGGGAGTTTTCTACGTCTAAGGATGGTCTCATCTCTGACCTCGTAATCTCTCGGCCTCCCAAAGTCACTGGATGGCAACTTCCCCAGCAAATCATCACCATTCTCTTAATTTCAAGTACCCAGGGACAAATTACCCATTAGGGGGTACATTACAAAGCTAAGGTGTGTCCAAGGTTTCTCCCCATGTGATAGGCCGAAACAATGCTGCTGAAAGGTTTATGGAGATGTTTGCATATGCATCTCAAGGCACAGCATTTTCCTTTAAACTTATTCATGTCACAGAGATCTTTGTTAATATGTCTTACTGCTGATTTCCTCCCTACAATGATCCTATTGTCCAGCCGCTCCCTTATTTTTAAGATGGTAAAGATAATTATCAATAAATACTAAGGGAACTCAGAGACCGGTGCCGGCGTGGGTCCTCTGTAAGCTGAGTGCCGGTCCCCTGGGCCCACTTTTTCTTTCTCTATACTTTGTCTCTGTGTCTCATTTCTTTTCTCAAGTCTCTGGTTCCACCTAACGAGAAACACCCACAGGTGTGGAGGGGCAGGCCACCCCTTCATCTGGTGCCCAACATGGGAGCTTTTCTCTAAGGTGAAGGTACGCTGGAGCGTGGTCATTGAGGACATGCCTCTTATCACAGCTTTATTAAAATTATCTTAAAAAGAGGGGGAGTTAAAGTCTCTACCAAAAATCTAATTACGCTATTTCAAACAATAGAACAGTTTTGTCCATGGTTTCCAGAACAGGGAACTTTAGATCTAAAAGACTGGGAAAAAAATGGCAAAGAATTAAAACAAGCAAGTAGGGAAGGTAAAATCATCCCACTTATACAGTGTGGAATGATTGGGTCATTATTAAAGTAGCTTTAGAACCTTTGCAAACAGAAGAAGATAGCGTTCCAGTTTCTGATGTCCCTAAAAGCTGTGCATTAGATTGTGAAAAACAGACAGGGATAGAATCCCAGAAAGGAAAGGAAAGTTCACACTGTAAATGTGTATCAGAGCCGGTAATGGCTCGGTCAACGCAAAATGTTGACGATAATCAATTACAGGAGGTAGTATATCCTGAGACGTTAAAATTAGAAGAAAAAAGTCCAGAATTAGCAGAGCCATCAGAGTCTAAACCACGATGGCCAACTCCTCTTACAGCAGCTCAGATGCCTGTAACTTTACAACCTCAAATGCAGGTTAAACATGTACAAACTGCAAAAGAAGATCA
>NW_022162467.1:0-5626 GCF_008728515.1 Papio anubis | reverse complement strand
CGTGAGCGGGGCTGGGCCTCAAGAGGCCAGTGGCAGGCAGGAGGAGGTGGGCCTGGAGAGGCTGACCTGAGGAAGTCTGGCAGATGGAGAGGCCGCGGAGAGGCAGGAGCTGGGCCGCAGGAGGCCGACTGGCCGACGAGTTGGGCCCGCAGGGGCCGCCGGGAGCAGGAGCGAGCCCTGGAGCAGCCGACTCGAGGCCAGCGTGGGCCTGCAGAGGCCGAAGGGAGGAGGAGCTGGGCCTGCAGAGGCTGGCTGGAGGAAGTCGGGGGCGTGGAGACGCCTTCGGAGGGCAGGAGCTGGGCCCGGAGAGGCCACCGTGGGGCCCGGATTCAGGACGTTTGGGGTCTACAAAGGCCACGGAGCGGGAGCTGGGCTGGAGCCGAGTCCAAAGAGGTTGTCGTGACGCCGGGGCTGGGCCCGTGGCCGCAGCGGGGAGCAGGAGGAGCTGGGCCCGGACGGGAGGCTGGGAGTCCGCAACTGGGCCTGGAGAGGCCGGCCTGAGGAAGTTCGGGGCCTGGAGAGGCCGCCAAAAGGCAAAGGCTAGGCCTGGAAAGGACATTCCCCGTGACGAATGAGCGGGGCCTAGTGAGGCCAAAGGGAGGCAGGAGCGGGGCCCGGCGCAGCTGATCAAAGGCAGGAGGAGCTCTGGCCTGGGGAGGCCGCAGTCAGGCGAGAGCTGGGCGTGGAGAGTCCGCTGGGAGGCAGAGGCTGGGCCTGTGCAGGCCTTCGGGAGGCAGGACGCTGGGCTTGGCGAGGCCGACTGGAGGTCAAGTCCTGGGCCTGAGGAGGCCTGCCCAGAGGCGTGAGCGGGGCTGGGCCTCAAGAGGCCAGTGGCAGGCAGGAGGAGCTGGGCCTGGAGAGGCTGACCTGAGGAAGTCTGGCAGCTGGAGAGGCCGCGGAGAGGCAGGAGCTGGGCCGGCGGAGGCCGACTGGCCGACGAGTTGGGCCCGCAGGGGCCGCTGGTAGCAGGAGCTTGCCCTGGAGACAGCCGACTCGAGGCCAGCGTGGGCCTGCAGAGGCCGCCGGGAGGAGGAGCTGGGCCTGGAGAGGCTGGCTGGAGGAAGTCTGGGGCGTGGAGACGCCGTCGGAGGGCAGGAGCCGGGCCCGGAGAGGCCACCGTGGGGCCCGGCTTCAGGACGTTTGGGGCCTACAAAGGCCGCGGAGCGGGAGCTGGGCCGGAGCCGAGTCCAAAGAGGTTGTCGTGAGGCCGGGGCTGGGCCCGCGGCCGCAGCCGGGAGCAGGAGGAGCTGGGCCCGGACGGGAGGCCGGGAGGCCGCAACTGGGCCTGGAGAGGCCGCCCTGAGGAAGTTCGGGGCCTGGAGAGGCCGCCAAAAGGCAAAGGTTGGGCCCGGAAAGGCCGTTCCCCGTGTCGAATGAGCGGGGCCTAGTGAGGCCACTGGGAGGCAGGAGCGGGGCCCGGCGCAGCTGCCCAAAGGCAGGAGGAGCTCTGGCCTGGGGAGGCCGCAGTCAGGCGAGAGCTGGGCGTGGAGAGTCCGCTGGGAGGCAGAGGCTGGGCCTGAGCAGGCCTTCGGGAGGCAGTAGGAGCTCTGGCCTGGGGAGGCCGCAGTCAGGCGAGAGCTGGGCGTCGAGAGTCCGCTGGGAGGCAGAGGCTGGGCCTGTGCAGGCCTTCGGGAGGCAGGACGCTGGGCCTGGCGAGGCCGACTGGAGGTCAAGTCCTGGGCCTGAGGAGGCCGCCCAGAGGCCTGAGCGGGGCTGGGCCTCAAGAGGCCAGTGGCAGGCAGGAGAAGCTGGGCCTGGAGAGGCTGATCTGAGGAAGTCTGGCAGCTGGGGAGGCCGCGGAGAGGCAGGAGCTGGGCCGGCGGAGGCCGACTGGGCGACGAGTTGGGCCCGCAGGGGCCGCCGGGAGCAGGAGCGAGCCCTGGAGAGGCCGAGACTCGAGGCCAGCGTGGGCCTGCAGAGGCCGCCGGGAGGAGGAGCTGGGCCTGGAGAGGCTGGCTGGAGGAAGTCTGGGGCGTGGAGACACCGTCGGAGGGCAGGAGCCAGGCCCGGAGAGGCCACCGTGGGGCCCGGCTTCAGGACGTTTGGGGCCTACAAAGGCCGCGGAGCGGGAGCTGGGCCGGAGCCGAGTCCAAAGAGGTTGTCGTGAGGCCGGGGCTGGGCCCGCGGCCGCAGCCGGGAGCAGGAGGAGCTGGGCCTGGACGGGAGGCTGGGAGGCCGCAACTGGGCCTGGAGAGGCCGGCCTGAGGAAGTTTGGGGCCTGGAGAGGCCGTCAAAAGGCAAAGACTGGGCCCCGAAAGGCCGATCCCCGTTACAAATGAGAGGGGCCTAGTGAGGCCAGTGGGAGGCAGGAGCGGGGCCTCGCGCAGCTGCCCAAAGGCAGGAGGAGCTCTGGACTTCGGAGGCCGCAGTCAGGCGAGAGCTGGGCGTGGAGAGTCCGCTGGAAGGCAGAGGCTGGGCCTGGAGAGGCCGATGGGAGGTCCACTCCTGGGCCTGAGGAGGCCGCCCAGAGGCGTGAGCGGGGCTGGGCCTCACGAGGCCAGTGGCACACAGGAGGTGCTCGGCTGGGGAGGCTGACCTGAGGAAGTCTGGCAGCTGGAGAGGCCGCGGAGAGGCAGGAGCTGGGCCGGCGGAGGCCGACTGGCCGACGAGTTGGGCCCGCAGGGGCTGCCGGGAGTAGGAGCAAGCCCTGGAGAGGCAGGCTCGAGGCCAGCGTGGGCCTGCAGAGGCCGCCGGGAGGAGGAGCTGGGCCTGGAGAGGCTGGCTGGAGGAAGTCTGGGGCGTGGAGACGCCGTCGGAGGGCAGGAGCCGGGCCCGGAGAGGCCACCGTGGGGCCCGGCTTCGGGACGTTTGGGGCCTACATAGGCCGCTGTGCGGGAGCTGGGCCGTAGCCGAGTCCAACGAGGTTATCGTGAGGCCGGGGCTGGGCCCGCGGCCGCAGCCGGGAGCAGGAGGAGCTGGGCCCGGACGGGAGGCCGGGAGGCCACAACTAGGCCTGGAGAGGCCGGCCTGAGGAAGTTCGGGGCCTGGAGAGGCCGCCAAAAGGCAAAGACTGGGTCCGAAAAGGGCTTTCCCCGTGACGAATGAGGGGGGCCTAGTGAGGCCACTGGGAGGAAGGAGCGAGGACCGGCGCAGCTGTCCAAAGGCAGGAGGAGCTCTGGACTGGGGAGGCCGCAGTCAGGCGAGAGCTGGGCTTGGAGAGTCCGCTGGGAGGCAGAGGCTGGGCCTGTGCAGGCCTTCGGGAGGCAGGAGGCTGGGCCTGGCGAGGCCCACTGGAGGTCAAGTCCTGGGCCTGAGGAGGCCGCCCAGAGGCGTGAGCGGGGCTGGGCCTCAAGAGGCCAGTGGCAGGCAGGAGGATCTTGGCCTGGAGAGGCTGACCTGAGGAAGTCTGGCAGCTGGAGAGGCCGCGGAGAGGCAGGAGCTGGGCCGGGGGAGGCCGACTGGCCGACGAGTTGGGCCCGCAGGGGCCGCCGGGAGCAGGAGCGAGCCCTGGAGAGGCCGACTCGAGGCCAGCGTGGGCCTGCAGAGGCTGCCGGGAGGAGGAGCTGGGCCTGGAGAGGCTGGCTGGAGGAAGTCTGGGGCGTGGAGACGCCGTCAGAGGGCAGGAGCCGGGCCCGGACAGGCCACCGTGGGGCCCGGCTTCAGGACGTTTGGGGCCTACAAAGGCCGCGGAGCGGGAGCTGGGCCGGAGCCGAGTCCAAAGAGGTTGTCGTGAGGCCGGGGCTGGGCCCGCGGCCGCAGCTGGGAGCCGGAGGTTCTGGGCCTGGACGCGAGGCCGGGAGGCCGCAACTGGGCCTGGAGGGGCCGGCCTGAGGAAGTTCGGGGCCTGGAGAGGCCGCCAAAGGGCACAGGCTGGGCCTGGAAAGGCCGTTCCCCGTGACGAATGAGTCGGGCCTAACGAGGCCACTGGGAGGCAGGAGCGGGGCCCGGCAGAGCTGCCGAAAGGCAGGAGGAGCTCTGGCCAGGGGAGGCCGCAGTCAGGCGACACCTGGGCGTGGAGAGTCCGCTAGGAGGCAGAGGCTGGGCCTGTGCACGCCTTCGGGAGGCAGGAGGCTGCGCCTGGCGAGGCCTACTGGAGGTCAAGTCCTGGGCCTGAGGAGGCCGCCAGATATAAGAAGCGCAGCCCGGAAAGGCCACCAAGAGGCATGAGCGGGGCTGGTCCTGAAGAGGCTGGTGCCAGGCAGGAGGAGCTGGGCCTGGAGATGGCAGCCTGAGGAAATTCTGGGGCTGGAGAGGCCGCCAAAAGGCAAAGACTGGGCCTGGAAAGGCCATTCCGCTTGTCGAATGGGCTGGGCCTGAAGAGGCCACTGGGAGGCAGAAGCGGGGCCTGTCGAAGGTACCAAAAGGTAGGAGCAGCTCTGGACTGGGGAGTCCGAAACACCTTCACTGGAGAAAGTTGCTGGGCTACAGATGCTGGAAGGATGTGTGCAGGAGCTTATCCAAAAGAAGTTGTTTTTTGTGAGCCAGAAGTTGGGCGTGTATATGCAGCCAGGAGGAAGACCTTGGTCTGAGGAGGTTACCATGAGGCACAGACTGGGTCTACAGAGGCCGTCAGGAGTCAGTAGCTAGACCTGGATTGGCCGACTTTAGGATGATTTGGGCCTGCAGAGACTCCCATGTGTCCTGAGGAGCTTGGGTTGAGGAAGTTTTCGGCATATACAGGCCATCAGGAACTGGGCAGGGGCTACGTCCACAGAGGTTTTTGTCTGGCTGAAGTCGGGTCTATAAACACAGTCACAAGGAAGGCCCGGGCCAGTGGAGAACATCATGAGGCAGCAAATGGGTCTGGTGAGTCCGACATGAGGACGTTCTGGGCCTTCGGAAGCACAGGGCAAAACTGGGCCTGGAAAATCCGTTATGTAGAATCAGTTGGTCCTAAAGAGGCCACAGGGAGGCAGGAGTTGGTCCTGGAGAGGCCGAATTGAGGACAATTTGGATGCTGGGAGGAAGAGCTGGGCCTAGAGAGACCGACTGGAGTAATTTGAGGGCATGGAGAGGATACACAAAAGCAAATGCTCCGCCTGGAAAGCCTGCTGTGAGGCATTAGCTTGACCTACACAGCACTGGGAGGCAGGACCTGGGCCTGCAGAGGCTGAATTCAGGATGATTTGGGCCTGCAGAGGCCTTTGGGAGGAAGATCTTGGCCTGGACATGCTGAATGGAGGAAGTTTTGGGCCTGGAGTATGCGTCAAAAAGCATAAGTTAAACTAGGAAAGGCCACCGGGACACATGAGCTTGGCCTACAGAGTCCATTGTGAGGCAGGAGCTTCACTTGAGGAGGCCATGATCAGGTGGGCCTGGAAGGGCCACTGTGTGGTAGAGTTTGGGCCTGTGTATGCTGACATGAGGTAGGAGCTGGGTTGGAAGAGGCCAACTTTTGGAGAATTGGGGCCTGCAGAGGCTGCCAGGAGGCAAGAGCTATGCCTGGAGAGTCCATCTTTTGGCATGAGCTGGGCCTAAAGGGGCCATTGTGAGGCATCAGCTGGACTTGTCAAGACTGCTGGGAGACAGGCAGATTTGTGGCCTGGGGAGGCTGCCGTGAGGCAAATGCTCAGTTTTCGGAGGATGTCGTGAGGCAGGGAGAAACTTGGCTTTTTGTAGCTGCCATGAGGGAATAGTTTGATTGCTGAGGCTGCCGGGAGGCCGAAGGTGGGCCTGGAAAGCTTTA
>NW_022162466.1:0-5635 GCF_008728515.1 Papio anubis | reverse complement strand
AGCCTGGGTGACAGAGCAAGACTCTGTCTCAGAAAAAAAAAAAAAAAGATAAAATCAGGAATATAAATGAAATTTAATTAGCTAAATACATTTCTGGTGTTAAACTACTCATACATTTTCTCCCTTATATAGTAAAGGATAAATAATATTAATAGGTTCAATATAAATTATACCTTGCATTCTTAGAGTAACCATACTTGATCATGAATGACATATTATCATTTTAAGGCAATGATAATTGTTTTGCTAACATTTTGTTTGAAGATTTTGTTTCTGAGTTCTGAAATGCCAATTATCTTTGATTTTTAAAAAATTCTTTTTAAAGATCACGTTTCTACTGTCTTCAGGAAATGAGAAAATGAATCCAGGAAATTTCCATCTTTAAATAAACTCTATAAGTGTGCTGTCCAATACTCACATAGCTATTGAGACCTGGAATATAACTAGTCTGAATGGAGATGTTCTGTAAGTATATCATACATACCAAATTTCAAATACTTAGCATGAAAAAGGTGTTCAAATATTGTACTTTTGTATTGAATGTACATTGGAATAATATTTTGGATACATCAACTTTTATACAATTTTATTATTATAATTAATATATAATTATAATTATCAAATCAAATTTTTAAAATTTCTATTACTTATATGGAGTATTCATTTATTTTTCTGTTGTATAGCTTCTCTCAATAACATTCTAAGTAGGAGATGAATGAACTAGTTCTTAGAAGTTGGAAAGGTATTCTCTGTCACAGTGATTAAATGGGTGTGGTAGCAGGGCATGAATATATACACAAATCAATGTAACAACATAGGAAATTCAGAATTTGCCTTTTTGGGGTAATGAATCTTTAATAAAAATTTTAATTTTTTAGTTATTGTTTTATTGAGCTTCTCTACCACATTTCCACCATTTTTTATAATGTATATTTCCTCAAACATTGCTTTTTTATTCAGATGTAAGAAGTTAATAGTACAGAGTCATACTTCCTTTAACACTGCACTACTTCTCAACTGGAGGTGATTTTGCCTTCCCCGACATTTGTAAATGTATGGAGATACGTTCAGATTTTACAGATGGAAGTGGGAATGTGCTATTGCCATCTAGTTGGTAGAATCTAGGGCTACTGTTACAATGCACAGGACAGCCCCTTATAACAAAGAATTATCTGGCCCCAAATGTCAGTGTTGCTAAAGTTGAGAATTTTTGATCTCTGATAATATCCCATCCCCTTCATCATTTTTCAAGCTTAGGTTTTACCTCTTTTTTTTTTGTTTTTTTGCATTTAACATTTTCTGAGGTTTGCCTATGGTATTTTCAAAGAACTGGTGCTTGAATTTATTTATCAGTTTTGCATTTTAATATTTTTAATATTAAATATTAATGATACAATTTAATATTTTATCATTAATTTTAATGTAGTTCTTAATCTCTATGAACTTCCCTTTTCTGCTTCTACATTTAGAATATATATATGTATTACTTTTTACACCTTCTTGAGTGACATTCTTTTGTTAAGAACAAAGTGCTCCTTATTTTCCTATTAGTATACTTTTAAATCTGTTCCCATAGATTTTTAAAACATTTTATTGAAAGATAATTAATATAAAAAGAGAAAAGTGCAAACACCGTAGTCATAAAGCTCAATGAATTTTTACCAACTGAACACACTCATACAACCATCACCAACTGAATAAACCTGTGTAATCTGTACCTAGATCAAGAAATAGAATGTACTAGCTTCCCAGAGCCCTTCTTTCTAGTCACAATCCTCCCAAAGGTAACTAATACCTTAACTTTTAGTAGCATAGATTAATTTTGCCTTTTCTGTTCTTTGCATAACTGAAATCATAGTTTGCAGTTTTTGCATCTGACTTCTTTGGCTCAGTATTATTTGTGAGCTTCCGCCATATTGTTATGTATAATTATAATGTATTCATTCTTATTGCTATATATTATTTTATTGTGTGAATACATCACCATTTGTTTATCCATTCTATTCTTGATGGGTCATTTCTGATTATAGAGTATTATAAATATTTCTGCTATGAACTTTCTAGTAGATGTCTTTTGGTGAACATATGGATGCATGTCTGGTGGGGATATACTTGGAATGTGTATTTTCAACATTAATAGTTTTGACCAGTTTTCCAAGTTGGTTGTACTAATTTCATTTCTACTAGCAATATATCGGATACTTGGTTACTCCATATCTGTGACAAAATTTAGTATTGATTGTTCTTTTTAATTTTGGCCATTCTGGTGGGTATGCAATGGTCTCACATTATGGTTTTAATTTGCATTTTTATGATGATATGCGAAGTTATTTTTTCATATTTTATTGACCATTTAGATACTTCTTTTGTGAAGTAACTGTTCAAGTTTTTTGTCTATTTTTATTTTGTATTTTCCTATTGATTTTTAAGTGTTCTTTTTTTCTGGATCTGAAGTCTTTGTTACACATGTACATTATGAGTATCTTCTTTCTCTATGGGAGCTGTTTTTTCACTCTCTCAATGGGGTCCTTGATTAACATAGTTTTACAATTTAAAAATTGTCCAGTGGATCACTGTTTTTCTTTGAAGAGGTGTGTTTTATTTCTTGTTTAAAAATTCTTGTTCTAAAGTTGCAAAGATGTTATCTCCTTTGTTGTATGGTAAACCTTCGATTGTATTAATATAATAATCACCTAGGTTTGATATATAGACACTTAATTGGTTATATTCCAGAATCTAGAATACAATATAGAATTAGCTAGATAATTTAAAGTTTTGATTTATTTTGTTACCCAAAAGTTTCTTAGGAGGGTGTTTTAAAATTTCTTTGTTGTATGATCCTTTGTTTACTATTATTATTAGAGTTTTAGTGTATTTAGATATGTGGCCCATATAATTTCCACATAAAATAATTTATCATGCTTTCCTGTGGCATATTACATTACTGATTTTGGTAAAATATCCCTAAGATATTTGGAAAGAAAGAATATTCTCTAGTGGTAAAACTCAAAATTCCATATATATATATATATATAAGTGCATCATTAGTTATTATCATAGCAGCTCATATTAATTATTTATTATGGGCTGGACACTAATTTTAGTACTATATGTATAAACTTATTTAATCATCATTTCAATGATATCATCCATTTTATAAGGGAGGATAGAAGGAAACTGAGGCAGCAAGATGGTAGGTGTATTATCTAAGGACTGAGCTAGTTAAGAGGAGGAAGTAAGTTTGAAATTCAAGTTATACAGCTCTGTAGTCAACGTTCTTGATCATGACTCTGTTTTACGTGTATCTCTACATTGTTATATTATTATTTTCATATCCATAAAATTAACATCCTAAATACACAATTAGACCTCTGTGTTCATGGATTTTGCATCCTTGGATTCGATCAACTGCAGATGAAAATTAAAAAAAAATTCATATAGAAAATATAGCATAATAACAATTTACATAGCATTTACATTGTATTAGGTATTGTAAGTAATATAGAGATGATTTAAAGAATGTAGGAGCAATGAAATACCATCTCACACCAGTTAGAATGGCGATCATTAAAAAGACAGGAAACAACAGGTGCTGGAGAGGATGTGGAGAAATAGGAACACTTTTACACTGTTGGTGGGACTGTAAACTAGTTCAACCATTGTGGAAAACAGTGTGGCGATTCCTCAAGGATCTAGAACTAAAATTCCATTTGACGCAGCCATTCCGTTACTGGGTATAAACCCAAAGGATTATAAATCATAATGCTATAAAGACACATGCACACGTATGTTTATTGTGGCAGTATTCACAATAGCAAAGACTTGGAACCAACCCAAATGTCCATCAATGACAGACTGGATTAAGAAAATGTGACACATATACACCATGGAATACTATGCAGTCATAAAAAAGGATGAGTTCATGTCCTTGTAGGGACATGGATGCAGTTGGAAACCATCATTCTCAGCAAACTATGGCAAGAACAGAAAACCAAACACCACATGTTCTCACTCATAGGTGGGAATTGAACAATGAGAACACTTGGACACAGGAAGGGGAACATCACACAGCGGGGCCTGTTGTGGGGTGGGGGGACGGGGAAGGGATAGCATTAGGAGATATACCTAATGTAAATGACAAGTGCAGCAACCAACATGGCACATGTATACATATGTAACAAACCTGCACGTCGTGCACATGTACCCTAGAACTTAAAGTATAATAATAAAGAAAAAAGAAAATGGGAGGATATGCATAGGTTACATTCAAATACTACACCATTTTATATAAGGAAGTTGAGCATACATGAATTTTAGTATTCAAGATGGTCCTGAAACTCATCCCATTTGGATACCAAGGAACAATTTGTAATAGTCAATTATTTTATATACTGAACTTTTGTCTTGATTGGCCAAAGACTGAGAAAACATTAAATGCTTTTTGCCATGACTACAATGTAAGTTTTTATTGTTTCATTGGATTTTGCTGTTTTTTTGAAGTGCCATGGTACATAGCACATACAAAGTTTTTATCTTTTACAAATTCGTTCTGCATTTTCCTTTTTATGAACAGAAAATAGTTCTCTCTGTCCTGTTTATGTTTAATTTGAAGTTTACTTTTTCTGAGATTGACACGTGTTCTTAAATTTGCATTTCCATGGTGTATATTTACTTGTCTTCTTATTTCCAGCCTTTCTGTGATTTAAGTTCTTTACACTGCTGAAGAGTCATATAATTCATTTTCTAAAGAATTTTTCCAGCTTTATTGAGGTATGATTTACAAATAAAAATTGCATATACTTAAGGTGTATAATGTGAAGATTTGATATACACATGCATTGTGAAATGATTCTCAAAATCAAGTTAATTAGCATATCAATTCACATAGGTACCTTTCTTGGGGGTGGGAACACTTAAAATCTATTCTCTTGGCAAATTTCAAGTTTATGATACGTGATTATGAACTATAGTCACCATAATCTACATTAGATCCTCAGAAGTTATTAATGTTGGGGGGGCGGAGCAAGATGGCCGAATAGGAACAGCTCCAGTCTCCAACTCCCAGCGCAAGCAACACAGAAGACCGGTGATTTCTGCATTTTCAACTGAGTTACTGGGTTCATCTCACTAGGGAGTGCCGGACAATCGGTGCTGGTCAGCTGCTGCAGCCCGACCAGCGAGAGCTGAAGCAGGGCGAGGCATCGCCTCACCTGGGAAGCGCAAGGGGGAAGGGAATCCCTTTTCCTAGCCAGGGGAACTGAGACACACAACACCTGGAAAATCGGGTAACTCCCACCCCAATACTGCACATTAAGCAAACAGGCACACCAGGAGATTGTATCTCACACTTGGCCGGGGGGGTCCCCTGCCCACGGAGCCTCCCTCATTGCTAGCACAGCAGTCTGCAATCTAACCGCAAGGCAGCAGCGAGGCTGGGGGAGGGGCGCCCGCCATTGCTGAGGCTTAAGTAGGTAAACAAAGCCTCTGGGAAGCTCGAACTGGGTGGAGCTCACAGCAGCTCAAGGAAACCTGCCTGTCTCTGTAGACTCCACCTCTGGGGACAGGGCACAACTAAACAACAGCAAAAGCAGCAGAAACCTCTGCAGATGCAAACGACTCTGTCTGACAGCTTTGA
>NW_022162465.1:0-5646 GCF_008728515.1 Papio anubis | reverse complement strand
TTCCCTTTTCCCCTTCCCATTGCAATTTGCTTATTATATCGTTTGCCTACTATATCTGCATTGCCATTTATGTGGGATACAGGTTGTTTACCCTTGAAGGTATTGTGTGTGTGTCTTTTCTTCTCCCCTCTCACATTTCCCACACAGAACACACACAGAGCTAATTTTTTGTTTTTAGTGGAGACGGGGTTTCACTATGTTCGCCAGGCTGGTCTCGAACTTCCAACCTCAGGTTATCCTCCTGCCTAGGCCTCCCAAAGTGCTAGGATTACAGGTGTGAGCCACTGCCCCCGGCCATCTTACACATGTTTAATAGTTTGTTTGAATTGAGATCCAAATAAGTCCATACATTGCATTTGGTTGATACGTTTCTTTTTTTTTTTTTTTTTGAGATGGAGTCTCGCGCTGTCGCCCAGGCTGGAGTGCAGTGGCCGGATCTCAGCTCACTGCAAGCTCCGCCTCCCGGGTTTTACGCCATTCTCCTGCCTCAGCCTCCCGAGTAGCTGGGACTACAGGCGCCCGCCACCTCGCCCGGCTATGTTTTTGTATTTTTTAGTAGAGACGGGGTTTCACTGTGTTAGCCAGGATGGTCTTGATCTCCTGACCTCGTGATCTGCCCGTCTCGGCCTCCCAAAGTGCTGGGATTACAGGCTTGAGCCACCGCGCCCGGCCGATACATTTCTTAAGCCTGTTAGTCTGTAGGTTTATCCTCCATCTCATTTTTTTTTCTTGCAATTTGTTGTTGTTAAAACTGAATAGTTGTCCATAAGAGTTTCTCATTGCCTGAATATTGCTTAGTGCACACTCATGGTGCAGTTTCACATGTCCCTTTGTCCTTGATATTCTCTGCAAATTGGAAGTTAGAGTGAAAGCAGGGCTATCCAATAGAGCTTTCTGCAATTATAGAGATGTTCTACAGCTGCATCCTCCAAGATGGTAGCCACTCGTCCTGTGTGGCTATGAGCACTTGAGATGGGGCCAGTGCGACTGAAGAGCTGCATATTTAATTTAATTTAATAATTTAATTAATTATGTATTTACTTAATCAGACAGAGTCTCAGTCGCCCAGGCTGGAATGCAGTGGTGTGATCTCAGCTCACCGCAACCTCTGCCTCCCAGGTCCAAGAGATTCTCGAGCCTCATCCTCCCAGGTAGCTGGGACTGCAGGCGTTCGCCAACATGCTCTACTGATTTTTTTTTTTTTTTGAGGCGGAGTTTCACTCTTGTTGCCCAGGCTGGAGTGCAGTGGCATGATCTTGGCTCACCACAACCTCTACCTCCTGGGTTCAAGCGATTCTCCTGCCTCAGCCTCCCAAGTAGCTGGGATTATAGGCATGCACCACCACGCCCAGCTAATTTTGTATATTTTTTAGTAGAGGCTGGGTTTCTCCATGTTGGTCAGGTTAGTCTTGAACTCCCGACCTCAGGTGATTCACCTGCCTCGGCCTCCCAAAGTGCTGGGATTACAAGTGTGAGCCACCTTGCCCGGCCCTTTTTTTTTTTTTTTGAATTTTTGGTAAGAAAGGGTTTCACCATGTTGGCCAGGCTGGTCTTGAACTCCAGACCTCAAGTGATCCACCCACCTCAGCCTCCCAAAGTGCTGGCTTATAGGCATGAGCCACCGTGCCCAGCCTATTTAATTTTAATTCATTTAAATTCAAATAGCCCCATGTGGTTAGTGACTATTGAATTGGACAATGTAGATCTAGAGGCTTGAGCAGAGTTTTCTTTTCTTTTTTTTTTTTTTTGAGATGCAGCCTCGCTCTGTCACCTAGGCTGGAGTGCAATGGCGTGATCTCGGCTCACTGCAAGCTCCGCCTCCTGGGTTCACACAATTCTCCTGCCTCAGCCTCCCGAGTAGCCAGGACTACAGGCGCCTGCCACCATTCCTGGCTAATTTTTTTGTATTTTTAGTAGAGACGGAGTTTCACCGTGTTAGCCAGGATGGTCTTGATCTCCTGACCTCGTGATCCGCCCACCTCGGCCTCCCAAAGATTTCGTTTTGTGTTTAAAACTACTTCATGTGGTGATGGTGACTTCCCTCATCCACCACTGTATTTAGTAACAGAGTGTTTCTTCTGGTCTGCAGTCTGCCCTAGTGGTGTCTACGCTTTTTATGCACTTCCCAATAGGCCACAGGGTGGCACTGCCAGCTTGATCTCCTCTGAGGTGGCCACCAGCACTATGGATGCAATGACTTAACCAGGACCCAGCTACACAGCAAATTTCCCTCACTGTTTGTTGGACTCCATCATGCTTCCTTCAAAAAGCCTGCAAAATCATAAAATTCGAATGTTTCTTCATTTTACAGATGAAGAAAATGAGGCAGGGAGAGGAGCAGACTGATTCTCAATGCTGTGCTCCCCTCCCCAGAGAAGAGCTGGGAACCCATGTGGGGATGGGAAAGAGGTAAAATGTTACACAGCTAGTTAATGGCAGAGCAGAGATGGAACTTAAGTCTGTCTTTTAATGCCCATACCAGTGTTCTTTCTGTTTTTTTCTATCAACGCAGTGAATGTCATGGTAGATTTGCTGATGTTGAGCCATCTTTGCATTCTTGCAATAATCCTGCTTGGCCATGTTTTAGTGTCTTAACACACTGCTGAATTCAATTTGGTATTATTTTATTTAGGATTTTTGGATTTCTGTTCATAAGTGAGTTCAGCCTATGTCTTTCTTATCTCGTTACTCTACTTTCTTTTTTTTTTTTTTTTTTTTTTTTTTTTGAGACGGAGTCTGGCTCTGTCACCCAGGCTGGAGTGCAGTGGCCAGATCTCAGCTCACTGCAAGCTCCGCCTCCCGGGTTCACGCCATTCTCCTGCCTCAGCCTCCCGAGTAGCTGGGACTACAGGCGCCGCCACCTCGCCCGGCTAAGTTTTTGTATTTTTAGTAGAGACGGGGTTTCACCATGTTCGCCAGGATGGTCTCGATCTCCTGACCTCGTGATCCGCCCGTCTCGGCCTCCCAAAGTGCTGGGATTACAGGCTTGAGCCACCGCGCCCGGCCTTACTCTACTTTCTTGTTTCAATATCAGGATTCTCCCATCCAAGTACTAACCAGGCCCGACCCTGCTTAGCTTCCGAGATCAGATGGGTTTGGGTGCATTCAGGGTGGTATGGCCGTAGACTGAATATCAGGATTCTAATAGCTCCATAAAATGAATTGGGCAGCTTTCTCTCTTTTCTATTTTTCTTTTTATGGAGACTGCTTCTTCTTGCCCAGGCTGGAGGCACCTCACCACTGCAACCTCTGCCTCCCAGGTTCAAGTGATTCTGTTTGCCTCAGCCTCCCAAATAGTTAGGATTACAGGTGTACACCACCATGACCCACTAATTTTTGTATTTTTAGTAGAGACAGGGTTTCACCACAAGACTAGCCAGGCTGGAGTTCAACTCCCCTGGACTTTCGTGGATCCACCCACCTTTGGCCTCCAAAGTGTTGGATTACAGGGCGTGAGCCATCGCTCAGCCCTTTTCTATTTTCTGTAACCATTTACATTAGGTAGGATTTCCTTGTTTTGAAGATTAGGTAAAACACATCCATGAAATTGTCTGAACCTGGTTCCCTCCCTTCCTCCCTCCTTCCTCCCTTTCCTTTTCCTTTTTCTTTGTGGAGGTAGGGTGGGGGCCTTGGGAGAGATTTTTGGCTTTCTGTTTTGTTTTGAGCTTTTTGAGATCGAGTTCCGCCTTCAGCTTCAGGTTGGAGTGCAGTGGTCGGATCTCGCTCACTGCAAGCTCCTGGGCCTCTCCCCGGTTCACGCCATTCTTCCTGCCTCAGCCTCCCGAGTAGCTGGGACTACAGGTCACCACTGGGCGCCTGCCAGATTTTTGTATTTTTAGTAGAGACGGGTTTCACCGTTAGCCAGGATGGTCTCGACCTGACCTTGTGATCCGCCTGCCTCGGCCTCCCCAAAGTGCTGGGATTACAGGCTTGAGCCACCAAGGCCCGCCTGTTTTGTTTTTGAGGCGAGTTCCTGTTTGTCGCCCAGGGCTGGAGTGCAGTGGCGTGATCTCCACTCACCGTGCAAGCCCGCCTCCCAGGTTCAAGCCATTCTCTCTGCCTCAGCCTCAAGTAGCTGGGACTACAGGCTCACCACCGCACCTGGCTAATTTTTGTATTTTTAGTAGAGACGGGCTCACCATGTTAGCCAGGAGGGTCTCGATCTCCCCTGACCTCGTGATCCGCCTCCGTCTGGCCTCCCAAAGTGCTGGGATTACAAGCGTGAGCCACTGCCCAGCCCCTTCTGCTTTGTGGCTTTTTGAGACGGAGTCTCGCCTGTCACGCTTCAGGCTGGAGTGCAGCCGGATCTCAGCTCACAGGTGCCTCGGCCCCGGTTCACCGCCATTGTCCTGCCTCAGCCTCCCAGCAGCTGGGACTACATACATGCTTCTGCCACCACGCCCGGCTAGTTTTTTGTATTTTTTAATAGACACGGGGTTTCACCGTGTTCGCCAGGATGGTCTCGATCTCCTGACCTCGTGATCCGCCCGTCTCGGCCTCCCAAAGTGCTGGGATTACAGGCTTGAGCCACCGCGCCCGGCCTCGGTTTTGTATTTTTAAAAAGGGTTATTGGTTATTCTGATATCCCATTTCTTAACTGATTTAGTTATTGTACATCTAGAAGATTGTCTCTGTCATCTAGTTTTCCAAATTAATTGGCATAAAGCTGTTCATAGCGATTGCATGTGATTTTTCAGATCTCTTCAGTACATTTTCCTCTCCACCATGCTGTTGTCCAGTCTCGTGCCACAAGGCCTGCACAATGACTTTGTAATCATTATTCTGAATGCCAGCTGCAAATGTGCAGTAAATGTATATTGTCCATTTATTAATAAGACAGAGAGCATTAACCAGATATGGAGAGAAAGCCACAGTTCATAGGGCTTGCAAAGGGCATTTAGTTTACTCTCCTGCCCCAACACAAATCTGCATAAAATACTTCTTGGTTTTGTCACTGCTTTACTTAAGCATGTCCCGCTAGCACAGAGTCTCAATTGCTTGGCCGGACTTTCAGGATCCTATGGAGTCAAGCCCTCCGTAAATGACTGTGTCCAGTAACAAACCTAGAGCCAGGGAGAATGCCAGAGACAAGGGCACCTTACAAGGGGTGTCTACAGTTAGTTGGAAAGTCAAAATAACACAATGAGGTAAATCTCATGCTAATCTACAAAGTACTGCTTTAGATACAAACAGCAGGGAGTGATTGGGTAAATGGAGAATTGGCCTAGTCCCAGGGGCCAAGAAAGGAATGGCCAGGCAGGAAGGAGCACAAAGAGAGTTTTTAGGCAACAGAAACTGCCAGAAGAAAGGCAAAATTAGTGGGACAAAGGTGCAGAGGCAAAAAGCGCCGCAGGATCCAGAATGTGAGAGGGACCTGGCTTAAGAGGCCATCTGATTATAGACATGGAAGGAGAGAGGGCCCGCCTGCGTCGATCAGGAACTAAAACTATCCAATGAATTTTTGGGAGTGAGAATCAACAAGATTCACTGATATTCTTTCATATAATAATACATTCTTGCCAGGCACGGTGGCTCACATCTGTAATCCCAGCACTTTGGGAGGGAGAAGCGTGTGGATTGCTTGAGCCCAGGAGTTTGAGACCAGCCTGGCCAACATGGCAAAACCTCATCTCCACTAAAAATACA
>NW_022162464.1:0-5658 GCF_008728515.1 Papio anubis | reverse complement strand
CTACAACTGCTATAGGGCCTCTTCCCTATGAGTCAGCCCAGCCATTCCCCTTCCCCATTCTTCTTCTTCTTCTTTTTTTTTTTTTTTTTTTGAGATGGAGTCTCACTCTGTCACCCAAGCTGGAGTGCAGTGGTGTAATATTAGCTCACTGCCACCTCTACCAACCGGGTTCAAGCAATTCTCCTGCCTCAGCCTCCCAAGTACCTGGGATTACAGGCACCCGCCACCACGCCCAGCTAATTTTCATGTTTTTAGTAGAGACGGAGTTTCAACTTGTTGGTCAGGCTGCTCTCGAGCTCCCCACCTCAGGTGATCCACCTGCCTCGGCCTCTCAAAGTGCTGGGATTACAGGCATGAGCCACTGCATCTGGCCGAGTCAACCCAGCCATCCTGACTTTGTTCTGGCAAAATTACTCTCTTCCATGTCTACCTTCCAAGTAGCTAAATCAGAGATCTGGCCCTTGGGGCAGGCTTGAAGAATCCCTGTTTTTGGTCCTCAAGAGGTCCTTCCAGGGTCTCGGAAAATTTCAAGACTTGTGTTCTTAAAGAGGAAAGAAACCTCACACACACGGCTCTCACAGAGCTCAGGGGAGCCCGTATCGGAGGCAAGGCTTGGGAGGCAGCCCTAAGGTTTGGGTGTGCCATCTATGATAACAGCTAAGAGATCTGAAGCCAGCTGTCTGGGTTCAAACCTCAATTCCAACAGCACTGGCTGTGTGATGTTAGACAACGTCCCCAGCCTCTCTGTGGTTCAGTTTCCTCGCTGTAAAAGGGCCACAATAATAGAGCTGCTCTAAAAATTAAGTGAATTAGTGCATATAAGGTACTCAGAGCAATGCTTGGCACATGGGGGAGTTCAATAAACACGTATTGAACAGAGTAACTTAGCAATTAGTAAATGTACTCATGCAGGCCAGGCACGGTGGCTCATGCCTGTAATTCCAAAACTCTGGGAGGCTGAGGCGAGAGGGTCACTTGAGCCCAGGTGTTTGAGACTAGCATGGGCAACACAGCAATATTCCATCTCTAAAACTGTGTGTAACATACATGTATATATACACTCAAATGTTCACAGTGTATTTATAGTATACAAAATAGCTGGAATACAGAGTCAACTATTCACAAAGGCTACTTCTAGAGAAGGGGGAATGCAAATTTCAGCTTTTTACCCCACACATACATTCTTGTATCATCTGAAATATTTAAGCAAATTGTATGTATAAATTTGCCCCAAAACACATAGCAGAATAATGTAGTTTTGACGTCAAAATCTTCAAATCATGATGGAATTGTCCTGTGAAAGTAAAGTTATAGAGATTAAAAGCCTCCCTCCAGCCTAAATGCTCTTTCATATGACCTATATTACACAAAACAATGCAGAGCCCCAATCCTTTCCCCACTGTCATATGAATTTTTCAGTGAACTGCATTCCCCTTTCCAAACTAGATGATAGTTAGAGTTACCAGGCAAGAACGTGGATCCAGTACTGCTTTTTCAAAGCCCAATGTTCCTCACATAATAGCAATGCATTCTTCAACCGGTCAACTGCCCCCAACACCTGAGCTCTCTGTTGTACACAACTCAGCGAGGCCTGGGAGAAAGCAGGTGCAACACTTTACTCAGTAGCAACACATCCCACCTGATTCCTCTGCTGGGCTAGTTCTGAAGTCATCTTTTTCTAAGCTTTCATTCGGCTCTACCACACGTACCTAGTCTGGGTAAAATACTGTACCAGGGTTTTTTTTGTTTTGTTTTGTTTTGTTTTTTTGAGACGGAGTTTCACTCGGTCGCCCACGCTAGAGTGCAGTGACGCCATCTCGGCTCAGAAGTCAGCCTGGGTCCATGTGAGTCCCTCCGCAGACGCTGGGAGCCGGGGAACAGTGGGACCGCCCCCACCCGCAGGGCGACCGGGACCCCGGCGCCGTCCCAGCGGGTATCGCAGCAGGCGCCGGGCCCCCGGGTGCTGCTACCCGAGGCCGAGACAGCCCAGGCGCAGGGACTCCTCAGATCTCACCTCGACTCCTAAGTGCGGGAACTCCAGCTCAGAGGCACCACACCTGGGGCAGAGACCCCCGCCTGGTCCGGAGACCCCGTTGCCCGTTCTCACCTCAGGCCACCGGCTCGCAGCACCGGCTCCTCACCGCGGTGCTTGGGGCGATTGGAGCGCAGCTGAGCAGCCTATTAGAGCCGCAGGCAGCCTCAACAATGGAGTCCGGGCGGCCGCCTTCAGCTCCCTGTTTCCGCCAGATCCCGCCTATCAAGGAGTTGCAGCTGGCGCCGGGTTGGCGACTGGACACACACCCTGCAGGTGCACATGCCCTCACTGCCGCCACTGGCCAGCCTGCCCTCAGCGCCGAGCAGGGCGCCTAGGGCCCGGCCAATGGAGAGCTGCAGCCGCTACGGAGAGAGCGGGATTGGGGGAGCAAATGGAGGTTAAGCGGGCGGCCCTGGAATGGCATGGCCCTGGTCCCGCTGAGGACCTGACCTGGGCAGCTGGGAGATCCTGGCCTCCTAGAAGACCCAGCTTAACGCCCACCTGCAGTCTGGTCTACAGGACGCGCTTCATCTCAAGGCCAGAACTCAGGCTTTAGGGCAGACACAGCGAGAGACAGGCTTGTTTTTACAAAAAGTGAAACTGAGGTCCAAGGAATAGGATTGCCTGCTGCCCGAAGTCACAAAGAGTCCCATTCACTGCTCACCTTGTCCAGCAAACATTTGAAGCACGTATGGTGGGCTAGGGAGTGAAGTTTTTTTTTTTTTTTTTTCAGGGCCGGGCGCTGTGGCTCGCCTGTAATCCCAGCAGCACTTTGTGGGGCCGAGGCTGAGTTCAAACCAGCCTGGCCAACAAGATGAAACCCATCTCTGCTAAAATACAAAACTTAGCCGCATCGTGGGTGGCGGCCCTGTGATCCCCAGCTACTGGAAGGCTGAGGCAGGGAGAATCGTTTGAACCCGGGAGGTGGGAGGTTGCAGTGAGCTGGAGATGGTGCCACTGCATGCTTCCAGCCTGGGCTTACAGAGAGACTCTGTCTCCAAAAAAAAAAAAAAAAAAAAAATTAATAGATGGGAAGTAGACAACCAGCCTCCCTGGGAAGGAGCTCGCCAAGGAGTACCTGAAATGTCTCTGCATCTCTTTAAGGTCTGATAAAGGAACCAGGAGCCAGCACTAATCACTTCCCTTTCCTGCCCCCAGAGCTTTCATGTGTTTGTTGTTCCCCGCCTGAAATGCCAAGTACCAATGGTATTTATTTATTTATAGAGATGGGGTCTCCCTATGTTGCCCAGGGTGGTCTCAAACTCCTGGCCTCAAGCTATCCTCTCGTCTCAGCCTCCCAAAGTGTTGGGATTACAGGCATGAACCACTGTCCCCAGCCCTGATTGTCTTTAAAACCTCTTTCCTCATCTTATTTGAGCTTCCTGCTTCATGTGCCCCCACACCCTTGGTTTTCCTGTACCTCCATAGCTGCTCTGCCAAACTTGTGTTTATCTGGGCTCAGGCCAAATGCCCTTCCATTTGCAGTGGGCACTGCCATAGGAAATCTGATGCCTTTTCCGGCTTCACAAACCATCCACATGCTCTGCTGCCTGCCAGACATCCATCCCAGCCGTGATGCCCAGCCCTGACCTTTCCCAAAGCCCCAGCTGGACACAGGGAAGCATTCCCAAATTTTCCGCCAAACAGAGTCTTTATTAGTGCCCTAACCTACCATCTCCACATTCTTGTGTTTCTCTGTAAACAGCCCCCTATCCACCCAACTGCTCACAGGTGAAAATCTCAAATCCTTCTCCAGTCCTTCCTCCCCAAACCTCTCATGCAGCCCTCTTGCCTTTCCTAGGACACTGAGCACTTTCACTCCCAGCACCAGCTGGGGTGTTGTCTCTTCAGTCACTGCCACCCACTTGGCATGGCGGTGCCTCGCCTCGATGTGGTGGGGCTTACGCCGTGGTCACAGCACTTTGGGAGGCTGGAGGCGGCAGATCGCCGAGGCCAGGAGACTGGGACCAGCCCTGGTCAATATGGTGAAACTAAAATACAACAATTATCCACAGGCATGGTAATGCAGCTATCGTCCCAGCCCCTACCCAGGAGGCTGAGGCAGGAAAAATTGCTTGAACCTGGGAGGCAGAGGTGGCAGTGAGCACTGCATTTTAGGCTGGCAACAGAGTGAGACTCTGTTGCAAATTAAAAAAAAACAAAAACAAAAGAAAAAAAAACGAAGAAGAAGAAGAAGAAGGAGAAGTGTGACCTCTTTAAGGCAAGGCAGTGTCCCACTCTGATTCACTTCCATGTGCAAAACAGAACCTGCACCCTGAAGGCATTCACTCAGGGACGCTGCTGGGATGGGTGGATGCACAGTTAAGGTCTTCATGGTGGCTGGGGCTGACCCCATCCCCATCGCTCTTCCCACACACACCTGCACACTCATCACTCCCACGCTCGCCCCCGCCACTGAAAGCCTGGCCCCTAATCTGATTTGCCTAACAACGTCCCCGGATGAACAACACAGGCTTCACTACCTCTCCCCTGCTAGGGCCCCACCGTGTTCTGGGATGTACTCAGGGATCAGGAGAACAAAACCTCAGGGAGTGAAAGGACATTCCAGGGTTTAGGCCTCTGCATCCCCCTCCATACCCTCACCCCTGCCTGACACACCCGCACCCCTGTACCTGGCCAGCTCCTACCAACCCTTAAAGTCTCACCAAGTTCAGTGGTGGCAGACACACCCTTAAGTGACTGACACCCCAATGACCTATGCCCTTGCATAGTCTTCCTGACTTTGGGTATGAGCAAAACCGGTGATTGGCTTCTAACCCATAGAGCCTGGCAAAAGCAATGGGATGTCACTGTCACAGTGTATCACCTTCGCACACTAGAGAGAAAAGTTCCGCCTGCAGGCGCTGCCGGAGGGAGATGCTATGCTGAGAAAGGACCTTTGGAGGGGCCCCGTAGGCAAGGAAGCAAAAAGCTGGGCCCTTGCCAAGCAGGTCCGAGGAAATGAATTCTGCCAATAACCTTGGCGGACCTGGAAATGGATTCTGCCCTGGTGGAGCCTCAGATGAGGATGCAGCCCAGCTGCTTAGCGTGAGATCCCAAGCACAGGACCCGCTAAAATGTGCTCAACTCCTAGCTTGCCAAAATTGGCTTAAAGGTGTGTGTTGTTTTAAGCTTCTAAGTTTTTAGTTATTGCCTGTGAAAGTGTTAAAATATGAGACAATAACTTAGGCCCCCTCCCCATCACACACATTCTTCCTTCTGGCATTCATCACAATTATACTTATTGATTTAAAATCTCCCTCTTGACTGGGTACAGTGGCTCAGGAGTTCCAGACCAGCCTGGCCAACATGGTGAAACCCCATCTCTACTGAAAATACAAAAATTAGCTAGACGTGGTGGTGCAATCCTGTAATTCCAGCTACTTGGAAGGCTGAGGCAGGAAAATTGCTTGAATCCAGGAGGCAGAGGTTGCAGTGAGCTGAGATGACAGCATTGCACTCCAGCCTGAGTGACAAGAACAAAACTCTGTCTCAAAAAAAAAAAAAAAAAAAAAGTCTCTTGCCACTAGCATGAAAGTTCCATGAGAAGAAAAATGGGAACTCTTGCTCATAACAGTGCCCCAAATGCCCAGCATGATATAGTCTAGGGAAGGTGGTCGATG
>NW_022162463.1:0-5661 GCF_008728515.1 Papio anubis | reverse complement strand
CAATTGTTTTACATAATCCTATACTTCCCAATGATTTTGTTCATTTTTTTCTTATTTCTATCTGACTGGGTTAATTTGAAATATCTGTCTGTTAGGTTTGATGTTCTTTCTTCAGTTTAGTGTAGTCCTTTGTTCAAGTTTTAAACTGTGTTTTCTAATTATAATTCAATGAAGTTTTTATTCCCTGAAGATCATTTTTTAAAAATCAAAGTCTTAAGTAAATCTTGAATTGTTCTGATTTTTGTTGTTTTGTTTTTTGACACAGAGTCTTGCAGTGTCACCTGGGCTGGAGTGCAATGGTGTGATCTTGGCTCACTGCAACCTCCGCCTCCCAGGTTCTTGCAATTCTGCCTCAGCCTCCTGAGTAGCTGAGATTACAGGCACACACCACCACACCAAGCCAGTGCTTTGTATTTTAAGTAGAGATGGGGTTTCACTATGTCGGCCAGACTGGTCTGGAACTTCTGACCTCACAATTCCCCCTCCTCAGCCTCCCAAAATGCTAGGATTACAGGCATGAGCCACAAAGCCTGGCCTGAGTGGTTCTAATTTATTTGTTTTGGTTGTCAACTCTCTTTTGGACTTAATTGAGCTTCTTTAAAATAAACATTTTGAATTATTTATAAATACATCATGTTGTTTAGATTCTATTGCTGGAGAGCTAAGGTGATATTTGAGATGTTGTAACTGTGTTTTTTCATACTTCTAGAATTGCTTATCTGTTTGTTTTTCATTGGCTAAACTATCCTTACTATTTTTGAATTCATTTTGATTTTAATGAAAATTTCATTCCCTTTAGAATGTGAATATCATGCATATTGGGTGGGTCTTTTTATTTGGTTCCTGGTTTACTCAGTGGCAAAGACTCTGTAATTGTTTCTTGTCTATAGATGGTCATTATTTAGTGGCTTTCTGAAATGATGGTTGTAAAACAATGTACTGGGCCTGTGAGCAGGCTCACTGCCTCCTGCAGGTCCTAGATAGTGGAGGCCTCAGGAACTGTTTCTCATTTGGGATGCATTTGTTTCAGCAGATTTTATATTGGGTTGTTAAGTTTACCCTTCATGTTAGTAGGTGGCCTTACGGATTTGAGCTGACTGCGGGAGAAGCATATGAGTACATGCTTGATATCTGTGCACAGGGAGAAGCTCTCCGTTGCCTCAGGCAATGGGTTGGTCTACGAAATGCGCAGTGACCTGAGTTCTCTGCTGAGCTCCTGAGAGGGTGACAAACATGAACCACTCAGCCTGACAAGCAAAAGCACCAGCCTTGATGGAAATGGCCAGGTGAGGGGCATCTACTCAGTGGGATTTATTTTGTTATTAATAGTTTTAGTGTTGTGCCTTTTCCAAATTCAAGCTTTAGTAGTAACATACTGAGCATGTGAGCAGGCCCGTGGTCTTTTGCGGAGCTGGAATCACAGAAGTGTTGAGAAGCTAATCTCATTTTCACCTGCTGTACACTGGTGGTAGCGGCTTTGTATTAGGTCATGCAGTTTGAACACCAGGCCAGTAGGTGGCGCGTGCAGGTAAGAGCCGGCTATGGGGGCAGCAGAAGGATTTACGCTTTACCAGCGGTTAAAGTGGGAAATTTGTCACGTTCCAGATCTTAGAGAAAAGACTTTTAGTTATTTCTCATTCATTATAATACTACCTGAAAGTCTCTGGAACACAACTTTTTATTATGCCGAGATGTGTTCTTTCTATACCCATTTTAATTTTTTTTTTTTTCCTGAGAGGATGTTGAGTTTCATCAAATGCTTTTTCAGCATCATTTGAAAAAATAATAATATGTGAATTAAAGATCTAAATGTAAAACCTAAGACTATAGAAACCCTGGATAATACCGTAGGCAATACAATTTAGTACATAAGAACTGGCAAATATTTTATTCTGAAAATGATAGAAGAAATTTTAACACAATCCAAAATTGACAAATGGGACCTAAAGTAAACTAAAGAGCTTCTGCATAGCAAGATATACTATCAACAGAGTAAACAGGCAACCTCTAGAATGGGAAGTAAAGTATTTGCCACCTATACATTTGACAAAGTTCTAATATTTATAATATACATGGAATTAAACAAACATACAAGAAAGAAAAAGTGGTCAAAGGACATGAAAAGACACTTACAAAAAGGCCTACATGTGGCAAAATAACATAGAAAAACATGCTGAATATCACTATCATTGGAGAAATACATATTAAAACTAGAGTGAGGTACCATCTCACATCAGTCAGAATGGCTAATCTTAAAAATATTAGTAACAGATGCTGCTAAGGTTGCAAGAAAAAGGGAACATTTATACACTTTTGGTGGGAATATAAATTAGTTCAACCATGGTGGAAAGCAGTGTGGTGATCCCTCCAATAACCTAAAACCGAAGTTTCATTTGACCCAACAATCCCACAGCCGGACAGACACCTAAAGGAATATAAACATGTAGGTTCACTGCAGCACTGTTCACAATAGCACACACATGGAATTTACCTAAATGCTCACAGTGGCAGTGGACTGAGAACCCTCCATTAGCTGCCTGTCTGTAGCGCTGAGTTGATTGACAATCTTCAGAGTCATCCATGAAGAAGAGTCCTGAGGTTCATCAGATGCTTGGAGCCTCAAGGTGAACCAAGGAATTAACTGAATTGAGGGCTTCTAGCCATTTCCATGTCACTAGGAATAATTGCCATCTAAGTGTAAAGGGTCTACATCACTCAGAATACCCTGTATGACAGGCTGGTTCAAAAAATTCCAATCCCACAGAGGCTCCACAGCAACCCTTACAGTTCTTTCAAGGAAGAAATAGTCTCCAAGTTAAGTGAGTCATTATAGGTGTTCTGAGCTACGGTAAACATTGGATTAGGACCAGATTTGTCTGAGTTCAATGTGATTATTACACTCAGCTGCTGGTCCTATATGGCCTGAATATGGATAATTTAAATGAGCCAGGCTGTGTGATTTGTTATATGAAAATCTGAACTAAATAAACATAAAGAGCATGTCTGGACTACCACAAGGATGAGAGATCCTGGGGGCCTCACCCCCCCCCATACTCTTATCGCCCTTTCCTCCAGGAACCTCCAGGTTCTCAGGGTGAGAATCCACCTAGATGCCTGCATGGCTGTATTACCAGGAGACCAAATCTCTGATAAAACACCGAGACCTTCTTCAGGCGGACAACCCTTTTTTACATCCTTATGTATGTGGGGAAAGATAATCCATCCCCATTACAAACCCATACCTACAGGCTTCCTTTATCACGAAAATGGCTACAATTAGCCAAAAGGGGCACATTTACGAAAATTTTCCTGTGATGTTCCATCGAAAAAAGAGCAAAAATCAGCTTCACACCTGGAGACTTCCTGTATCAGGCACAGTCCAGAGAAAGAAGATCACCAGAGTATTAAGATTCATCTGTAAGAACATGTAATGCTTCCGTGTTCCGCACATTACGTCTCACCAGTTTAGTCAATATCGATTGAATATGAGAGTGTGGCAATGCACAAACTCTATCTGAGGAGGAAAATAGGATTAAAAATGTTCAGGAAAATAGAGCAATTCGAAGCCTCTGACAACAGCAACTTCAGCACCAAGGAAATGATTTCACTCTCATTGGCCTCAAATTTACTTTTCATGGGGCATCTGCAGGGTTAGAAAGTGAGACCAGGTGAATGCAATGTGCATGCGCTTCCCAGGTGTCCACTTGTATTCTGTTTTCTTTACTTCTGTTTGCAGAAAGTAGACACATACTCAGCCTTAGTGCCAATGTAGGGAGTGCTTTCCTTGACATAGATACCAGAAAAAAAAGGAAAAGCATGGGGCCGATTAATGTAAGAATTAGCCACAAAGTGTGTCTGTGTGGTTATATGTGTGTGCGTGTGTGTGTATATGTGTGTGTTATTTGAATATTAGAGTTGAAGTGGGCTTCTATCCACGTGCACATGGACCTGCAGGTATTCTCAGGTGCAATAATCAACTGCAGGACCCTAAAAGAAATAAGAGTCTCTCCCAAATACCTGAAGAGTTTTTGGGTTCACCATATGACAAAGGATTCAGTGCCTCTGGAACTCCAGGAAAGGGCTCCCCAGTGATGCATGAGATCTTTTCTTCGGGTCTCCCTGTACAGTTCTCTGGGTTTCTGAAGGCCAATTCAGTATTTCAAAAGATGGTGTGACAAAGGTATTGTGTCACTAAAGGAGAATTCTGAGCCAGGGCACAGCCACTTTATATTGGACTAGAGACACTGGTAGGAATATACTCTGTAAGCTCAGACAGAAACGCTCCTGCTGGGTAGGGGCTGGGTTGCAGGGGGCGCTCAGGATAAACCCAGCACAGGCTCCCGCCCCAGAGCAGGTTCACAGGATGCTGGGGAGGAGTTCCTCTCAGGGCCCCGGACTTCCTTTAAAAATATCTAATATAAGTATTTCACAAGGACTTCTGAAGTTTGTATAAATATTCCTTTCAATTGTGAGCATTGATCAAACTGGATGTTGTAATGAGAACCACTTTCAAAATGGGGATTTCAAACTCTGCCAGTTATCTTAATAGTAAACAGCTGGAGGTCAGGAAGATCTCCTTTCTTTTAAATCAGTGCAATTTTTGGATAAACACACTCATTCCCAAAATAACGTATTCGCATATTAAGGTCTAGAACTGGTTCAAGTTGCCCCTGATTCATTCAAATGTGGGCTGAAAGTGAGGTGCATGTCCTGGGGGTGCTTGTTCTCCAGTGGGGGAAACTCTGTCAATACAGAGTTCAGGGATGTGTAGGGGACGCATGGCCTCTAATAGGATTACAGCTTGAACTCTTAGCTTCTACAATGGCGCCACCCGTGTGTCGTGTATTTGCTCTTTCTCATACTGGGTCAGAAATTGGGCTATTAAATAGCATCCTTCATGAATATGCAAATCACTGAGGTTAATACAGATAACTCTGTGCCCTGAGAGCATCACCCAACAACCATACCCCTCCTCAGGACCACACCCTACCATGGACAGGACCCACAGGATCCTCTTCTTGGTGGCAGCAGCAAAAGTTAAGGGGCTCCCCAGTCCCAGGGCTGACAGAGAAACCAGGCCAGTCAAGTGAGACTTCCCGCAATCCTGTGTCCTCTCCACCAGTGCCCACTCCCAGGTGCAGCTGGCACAGTTTGGGCCTGAGGTGAAGCAGCCTGTGGCCTCAGTGAAGGTCTTCTACAAGGCTTCTGGTTACAGCTTTACCACCTATGGTATGAATTGGGTGAGACAGGTCCCTGGAGAAGGGCTTGAGTGGATGGGATGGATGAACACCAACACTGGGAACCCAATGTATGCCCAGGGCTAAACAGGACGGTTTATCTTCTCCATGGACACCACTGTCAGCACAGTGCATCTGCAGATCAGCAGCCTAAAGGGTGAGGACACGGCCGTGCATTACTGTACGAGAGACATAGTGTGGAAACCCACATCCTGAGAAAGTCAGAAGCCCTGAGGGAAGAGGTAGCTGTGCTCAGCTGAGGCAGTGGTGCAGCAGTTTCTTTATCTTCCATATGATCTCATTTTGCATCAACTTCCCCTGTTATATTAGCCATGAATGTGGGATAGACGGGTGCTCCTAAGAGATCCCTAACTTGTCCATTTTGATGGGTTTTCCAGAAGACGTGAGAAGCCACTTTGTTTGC
>NW_022162462.1:0-5664 GCF_008728515.1 Papio anubis | reverse complement strand
GGGATGCTGTAACGCTGGACTGCAATGACGGCTGTACAACTCTACAAACGGCTGAGAGTGACCAAACTGCAGTCTTGTAACAGGTGAATCTGGTAAGTTCTACCTCAATAAAGCCGTTGTTGGCGCATGTGGAGACGCTCACTGGGAGGCGGCTGGGGCAGTAACACCAGGAACTAAGAGGCGCCCTGGTGCCACCACATGCAGGAGGAGCACCAGGCCCCACATGGCCCCACCTCTGCCACATCTCCCTGTCCATCGGGGTAACCCAGATGGGGCTCCTCCCTGTCCATCGGGGTCACTCTCAGATGGGGATCCAGGGCTCTCCCACACGGCCCCTGGCTCATCCCCTGCATCCTCAGCCCTGTCGGCCAGAGCTCAGGCCTCAGCTTGGATGCCACCTGGAGGCTGGTCCCCAGGCCTGGCCACCTGTCATGGCCTTGCCCACTGCCTGCAGCTCCACACCCATCCCCCCCACCTGGGGGCCAGCAGACAGCAGGATGCCGTCCCACGTGGGAGCTGGGTCTGCAGGAAGCTGCTGCCAGGTGCAGCCTGACAGGCCCTTTCCAGTGTGAGATGCAGGCACGTTGTCTGCAGAGGCCAGGCCTGGACCCTCTGTGAGAGCAAGAGCTGCCACTGTAGCACTGGCCGTGAGGCCCCGGGCCCCTGAGTCCCTGCCTCCAGTGAGGGCCAGGATGGGGTGACGGCAGGAGCATCGGTGGTGTCCAGCTAGTCCAGACCTCGCCGCCTGGGCTGCCTCCACACCAGGCACCCCAGAACCCAGTGGGGGCTCCCAAGGGACGCAGCGGGTAGCCAAGGCCGCGGTAACAGTTGTGAGAAGCCAGCACGTGGAGTTCGGCCACCAAGCCATGCGGCCTGTGACCCCCGGAGGGGTAGCAGGTGGAGCCCAGCGAGTGCTGGCAGCTCTGAAACCGTGGGCAGCAGGCAGCGTGCCCAGAGCATGCAGCCACCAGCGATCCCAGCCCAAAGAGAAGGTTCAGGAACAGCTTCTCTGCGTGCAGCAGCACAGCCTGTGAGAAACACAGGGCCGCCGGGATCGGGCGCACAAGCCCCAGTTCCCACCCACGACCAGCCAGGCCGAGGCCGGGGTCCCCCAGTTCCCACCCACGACCAGCCAGGCCGAGGCCGGGGTCCCAGACCTGCTCAGCTTCTGCACCCTGGGAAGAGCTGCTACAACTGGTAGGAGCAGGGACCCACTTCTCTGCAAGCACCTCTGCCAAGGAGGGGGTACCCCGACAAAGAGGCCCTCTGCCCCCGGGACCCCTCCAGGGCCACCCCTCCCCACCTCTTACCTGCGGGCCCGGGGCCGTGGGGGCTGGTGCTGCCGGCTGACCAGGGCACCTCCCCAGACGGGTCCCCCTGGGCCGCTCCTACACCAGCCAGCCGCTGCCGGGGGACCTGGGTAGGGCGGCCCCCGGGGAAAGCTGTGGTCCGACTCGGTCTCTGCGGCCAGGGAGGAGGCGGAGCTCCCCATGGCCCCCCGGCCGGCGGCCGTGCTGAGAGCCGGACCTGGTCACCTCTGGCCGGCAGCGGGCGAAGCGGAGCATGGAGGGAAGAGACAGGGCGGCCGGCTGGTCAGAGTGACACACAACAAAAATAAACAGACAGAGAGAGAAAATAGAGAAGAAACAGCATGATTCACACACACAGCCTGGGAGGACTTCCCAGCATGCCCAGCCGCCTGGGGTGAGCTGAGGGGCTGTCTCGGTGCAGGGCCTGGGGCCCGACGTCAGCACCCACGGGGCTCCTCCCTCAGGGCCCTAGGATGCCCCCCGGCCCCCAAAAGCCCGGCATCACGTCTGTAGTGTTCAGAGACGTTTTATTCCTTGGTGAGAAAAGAGATCACACGCTTTTGCTTTATCACAGAAGAAAAGGTCAAGAGGACGTCTACCCAGAGGTAGGCAGGGGAGGTAGCAGAGGGCCTAGGGAGCTGCTGCAGGCCAGGCCAGATGGAGATCTGGGGCCGCGTCACACAGCTGCCCACACGCCACTCTGCAGCCTTCTAGAAGGATGGGAGCCTGACCGTGCCGTGTGCACCCACAGAGCCTGTGCCCGCCCCAGACCCCGAGAAACACAAGGAACCTGTGAGGCTGTGGCTGAGGGCGGGGCCGGTTCCTGGGGTCTCCCCTCCAGAGAGGCGACAGCCACCCCTGCTGGGAGGCCCGGGAGAGGCACAGGTGTCCAGGGCCTCTGACACACAGCCCACCTGTGCTTCTGGGAAGGCCATCTTACCCCCTCTGGCTGAGGAGAAATCAAATACAGCTGAGAACGTTAACCCTGAGACGGGAGGACCCTGCCAGCGCAGGCAGCTGCTCTCCCCAGAGTCCGATACACCCCCCTCTCCCTGCCAAGATCGGGGCCAAGGTGGGCGTGCAGGCAGGCAGGCCAGCTGTGGGCTGACTGGCAGTTCCCACTGCGACACACTTCACAGCCCTTCTACCAGCTTCTGATTAAGTCTCTGGGACACAGAGCCAGTGTTGGGGTAGAGCTTGGGAGGAAATGGTCAAGTGTCAAAACTGCCATGTGTGGGGGATCACCTGAGCCCAAGAGTTCCAGACCAGCCTGGGCAACACAGTGAGACCCTGTCTTTACAGAAAACTAAACTCTCTGGGCACGGTGGTGTGCACCTGTAGACCAAGCTACTCAGAAGGCTGACGTGGGAGGATGGCTTGAGTACCACAACTGCACTCCAGCCTGGCAGACAGAGCCAAAAAAAAAGCACCAAAGGACATACCCTTTGGAGTTCAGGGATGTGGAGGGGCCTTTCCAGTCAGTGTCCTGACACCCGGGAGGGGCCTGCAGCTCTGACACCCGGGAGGGGCCTGCAGCTCTGAGACCGCAGGAGTTGAGCTCAGTGAGGCTCGAGCACCTGGGATGGCACAGCAGACACGCTAGCCCTTCCCTGGTTCTTCCCGACAGCCTTGGGGACAGAAGCTTCAAGGGCAGGGGCTGAGGGGGTGGGACAGACAATTCTGGATCCCTTCTCCTTTGAAGCCTGGGGCAGAAGCCGCCAAGTCCCCCGTGTGGTGATAACGTTCGCCTGAACCGCTCCACTCGACACGAGGGCCCGTTTTCTCTGAAGGTGCTGGGGTCGTGGGAGGGGTGAAGCATCGCGGGCCCTGCACCCTGAGGACCCCGCAATCCTGTGGTGGCTCAGGCCTGCCCCGCAGGCAGAATGAGCACAGGACACACCGGGCCAGTGTGGGGTGCGGACCAGAGCCCAGCCCTAAGCCTGGTCCAGCCCTCAAGTCAACAATGGCTTTTAAATTTTTAAATGGTTGGGAAAAAATCAAAAGAAAAACAATACTCCGTGAGAGGTGAGAGTTCCATGACATTCAAGCCTCGGGGTCTGCAGGGGTCTGACTGGGCACAGCCTGGCTCACTCGCCTGCCGGTGCTTCTCCCCAGGGACCACCCTGTGCTCACATCTGCGCTCGAAGGGGCAGCTGGCAGCCAGGCTGAAAAGCGCCACGCAGTGTGGACGGGGGCCACAGGACTCGTGGCAGACCTCCTGGTAGCCACGTAACACAGGAGAAAAGGAACAGACAAAACAAGCCTTGGCCACGTGCCCTGCACGATCCGAGGTATCTGAGACATCGCTGCGTCCGTGTGAAACGAACGTAAAACCATGACGGAGACATCCAGGCCTGTTCTCCAGGCTGCGTCTCTGGACACAACCGTGCCTGGCCACTCATCTCACGTGGACGCGCCACACTACAGGCCCTGTAGTGCTGGCGGCCTCCACAAGGGGCAGCGTTTAAACGCGCAGGACGCAGGCGAGGTCCACAGGGCCCTGAATGCCACTGGATGCAATGCTGGGAGCCCAGCACGCACGGAGCAGGCTCCCCAGCAGGGAGCCCACATCAACTCAGGGCCTCTCGTGTGGCTACGCCAGACCCTGGAACCACCCAAACGACCCCTGCACTCCCCAGCCCATGCCACGCAGGAGTCCCTCATGGGAGACGGGTTGGGCATTTCCGACACTCCTTCTGCAGCCAAACCCTAAGTGGGGCAGGGCTTGGGTGGGAGCTGTGACTAGCGGAGGTGCCACGGGACAGAAACCGCTTGCACTGGGCCCTGAGCTGGTTTGGCTCTGACAGGAGCCCTGCCCCTGTTGTGTGCGAGGACTGTGTGCCCGCCGGGGCCAGCCTCAGCGCCTTCGCCACTCACCCACCCACGCACTCACCCACCCATGCACTCACGCACGTGGCACCTGGGGTCACGCGCGCTGCTAGAAACACAGGCTCATACGAGGTCCTGCCTGCTCCTCACTGATGCCTTTAGCAGGCCCAGGGCAGACATGGTGCCCAGCTGCACCCAGGGCAGGAAGTGAGCTGCTTGCCGGCCTCCTGCTCCCCTGTGCTCGCTCAGAAAACCCTCCCTGAGCTGGAGCCAGTCTCAGCCACCCGACCCTGCGGGCCCCATCTGGACAGGAGGGAGGCCTGTCCTAGGAGAGCAGGGACAACACAGTACCCTCTCGTGGGTGCTCGGAGGAGAGGAGCCTGCCCAGAAGAGTAAACATCCCTGTCACGGAAGCGGAACAGCCGGCTCTGTTAAGGCCTCTCTGGAGTTTTCCAGCGCACGCCAGGGGATCTCCAGAGATGGCATCACTGAACCGCCCCTGACCTGCTGCCAGAGGAGTCGAGAGCCCCATGTGGGTGGCGGGGGCCCTGCCCTGGCTGGCAAGGCCCACTAAGGAGCAAGGGCTGCAAGCAGTTGGGACTCCCGGGACACAGCTGCCAGCCACGTGCCAACCTGAGGGTCCCATCACAGGGGTGACTGTGGGAAGCTGGCACTGATGCTCTTCCGGAAATCCACCCTGCCAGCCTTCCCGACTGCAGGTGTGGGTCCTGGGTCCCCCTGCGTCCCCATCCATCATGGATGGACAAATGCTAGCACAGGACGAGCAGCTACGGAAAAGACTCCCAGGCCGGGTGTGGGGGGCTCACGCCTGTAATCCCAGCACTTTGGGAGGCTGAGGTGGGTGGATCATGAGGTCAGGAGTTCGAGACCAGCCTGGCCAAGATGGTGAAACCACATCTCTACTAAAAATACAAAAATTAGCTGGGGGTGGTGGCACGCGCCTGTAATGCCAGCTACTCGGAAGGCTGAGGCAGAGAATTGCTTGAACCTGGGAGGCGGAGGTTGCAGTGAGCCGAGATCGCGCCACTGCGCTCCAGCCTGGGCAAAAAAAAAAAACAAAGGCTCCCAGCCGGCGTTCCCCTACAGGGAGAGAACTGCATTTAGGAGGAAGACTCTGATGGGAGGGGACCCCAGGAAAGAGGGGCAAGGAGTGGTGAGAAGGAGGGAGGGCAGAACCAGCAGCCACCTCCAGGGACAGCACCCAGCCAGGGCTGATTGTATCTCGGCCGTGGGTGCTGGCTCCGGCCAGACCTTGGCGGGGGGTTATCATGTCCAGGGCCACTCGCCTGAGGACAGCAGGGACAGGGCCTGCTGCGGCCAGCCAGAGGCTCTCGGGAGGAAGGCTTCCTTGCCACTCCCAGGTCCAGCCCACTTCAGGGCCTGGGCACATGTGAATCACCCAGTGCAGTGACCCTGAGGAGGGCTGGACACAGGTCAGGTCAATCCGTGGTTCCCCTCCTGGCTCCCTGTCCGAATAACCGGGTGGGAGGGGCGATTGGGGGGG
>NW_022162461.1:0-5667 GCF_008728515.1 Papio anubis | reverse complement strand
GCACATCCTGAAGCTCCAATGCTTCACTAAAGTAGGGCGAGCGAAAATCATCCTGGGTATTATTTACACGGACACAGGAAGGTGGCTGAGCCCCAAAACCCTAAACCAGGAAGACCAGCATCCTTCAGGGGCCTCACCTCTGTCCTTTCCCAGCCTCTGGGAACCACCACTCTGCTCTCTACTGACACAAACGCTGCTCCAAGATACAACCATCTGACCTGGCTGGGATCCAAGTACCCAAGTGCAGGATTGTACATCAGACCCGTGAAGCCAGGATTACAGCCACTGAACGGCAGTTTTCCATCCCACGGAAACCGGCCTTGCTAGGGGCTTCCTCGGGCACCACCGACCTCATGCCACCACCCCTCAACTACTTCAACTAACTTACATCATGGCAGAGGCCTCTCCAGGTAGACCAGCCCTGCCCAAGTCCTGCTTCATGGCAAACCCTCCAGGCAAACGTCCTTGGCCTCCTCCAGGAGGCTGTGCTCGGAAGGTGCCCTCATTTACTTCTGTGGCTCTGAGACGTTTAACTAGAGCCCAACACACCTCTTCCTGTTCACATAGTATTGAGTTAACAGATTTTTATGAGTCAATTTTCACTGGGAAAAACACCATTTCAGGAGCCCCAATGACCACAAAGAAAATGTTTTTACCACCCCTTACGTGACATCGGCAATGCCAGGTCCAGGAAACGTTCTGGATCTCAGATAATGGCATATCCACTCATAGCAAGTCTTGGTCTTGTTTCACAAGCTATCAAATGCTGCCCAGAAGCAGGAAAAACCCCACAACGTGGCAGGGAGGGGCGATCAGCGTGAGTTCTAAGGCCAGACCACCCAGGTCTGCTGACAGCGTGGTGAGGGGCAAACAGTGCAGGATCTAAGGCCAGACGACCCGGGTCCCGCTGAAAATGTGGCTTCAGGAGTTTCCTAAACCCTCTCCTCTCCAAGTTTCATGTCAGAAAAAAGTGGTGATAATCGTGTCCACCTCGTGGGATGACGGAAACACACACAGTAACAGTGTCAGCAGGTAGCTTGCTGGGCACCTGGTGAGGCCACATTGCTGTAGGTTGCCCCACGTGAAATCCAATTCGTTTAAAAATATATATATATATATGTATATACCCCAAACCTACAACCCTATAAAGGTCATTAATCCTAGTTATCCTCAAGGCATTGAGCGATCCATAATGAGCCATCCCCTGCTGCTGACCTGCCTCCAGCCCCCACCCTCCGGAGAGCCCAGCATCCACACAGCTACAGGATGAGGCCAGGAAGGAGCAGGACTGTGTCTTGAGAACTTAAACTCTGGGAGCTGAATTAAATCAGTGCCGCTCAAATCTTGTCACCAACTATCTCGTTAAATTGGGAGATTCCATCTCTGGAGATCTTGAGGGAACCTGAGGCTCTGCATTGAGTGGGGTGAGCACTCGTGCTGGAATGAGATGGCAGGGAAAGCAACCGAATCTGGGGTCGCAGCTGCCTGAGGCTTGGGTCCCACCGGGAAAGTGGCACCAGGGCCCTCAGGACAGTGGCGGAGGTCCCAGGAGACAAGTCCCAGCGCAGAGACTCATGGACCAAAAGCTTGCTCCAGGGCCAGGAGGGGCTGCTGTGCTGACAGCCATGAGGCAGGCAGCCTTCGAGCTCCTCCAGCTGCTATCCTGCAGGCAAGGTGGACAGTGCCCAGACCACCCCAGGGCTCGCCCAGCCTGCCAGGCTGGTACTCTTACTCCAGCCACTGACAAGAGTCCCTATGTTCCATGCTAGGTTGAAACAGTGCCCCAGACCTTGGGCCACATGCACCCCCCTGCAGGGCCACTCCGACCCAACACCTGGGGATGGCTATTCCCACACATCCCCAACTCACAGCAAAACTTAAAAATGAAAGTCGGAAGATACAGCCAGAAAACCAATGCTCAAGAAGCAACTCCAGGGTGACTCTTCCTAGAGCTATTGCTACTGAACATCTTTAAAAACATTTCCAGGGTGACGTCCTAGAGCTATTGCTGCTGAAAATCTTTAAAATTCTTCATTTCAAAATTAGCTTTTATTACACTGTCTTCCCTATTCTACCAAGACTCTAGAAAACAAAACCATTACAAATTCCAATTCTATCTTATAGCAAGTTAGAAATACACATGCTTCCTCAAAGGATTCTATGTGTTTCCTTGGCGATATCCTTTCCATGCCCCATGCTACTGCCCGCAACTGGGAAGGTTTTTCCAACCCAACCCAACCCATTCCAACCCAACCCAACCCAACCCAACCCAACCCAACCCAACCCAACCCAAGGGCCCTGAGACAGGCCCCTAACGAATCGTCTACAAACTCCTGAGACAGGCTTGCCCTAACGAATTGTCTGCAAACTCCATCTTCCATTAAAAACAGTACTGAAAATGAGCATATTACCGCTTTTTAAAAATTACTGTGAAGCGGACAGTGTTCAGTTCTGTGAATTTCGGCACAAATATTCCCATAATCACCATCACACAAGCGGAACAGTCCAGCAGCCCCAAACCCACTCACGGGACCTCATAAGCATACCCTCCCATTCCCAGCAACCACCGTCTCTGTGTTCTCCCATCCTCCGAGTCTGTCTTTTGTGAGTGTTGTGGCAAAACGCTCACAAAATCACGATTTCCTGGGCATCGTGCTTGGAGGTGCACCCAGGGTGTCCTGTGATCAACAGCCAGGCCTCGGGGCTGCTGGGTGTTTATTATTCCACGTATGGCTATAGCACATTGTAACCTGTTTTGGGCAACTATAGACAGCGCTATTAACATCTGGGCACAATTTTTCTTAAACATCAGCTTCTGTTTCTCTAGGGTAAATACCCAGGAGTGGGGTCACTGGGTCCCACGTTTGTGTGAGTTCAGTTTTATAAGAAACCGCCAAGTTGTCTGCACCGTGCTGAACCCCAGCATCGCACAGGAGTCCCAACTGCCTGTCCTCACCAGCACCTGGGGCTGTCGGAAGACCTTAGTCAAGTGCTGCAGCAGGGGTGTGAACAAATTCACTGCGGCTTTGGTACACATCTCGGTGCAACCAGTGACGCTGAAGGTCATTTCAGATGCTTTCAGGCCATCCTCCCATCCTTCTCAGTGAAGCATCTGTTCAGGTCTCTTCCCGCTTTTAAGTCAGGTGGTTTGTTCTCTGTCATGAGCCATGGGAGTCCTGTGCATTCTGGATACGAGTCCTTTGCCGGCTGCATGGTTCATAGACATCTTCTCCCCATCTATTGAAAATGTGTCTCTTCAATTCCCTAGGGGTGTCTTTTATATTAGAAGTTTAATTTTGATGAGTCTTACCTACTTGTTTTCTTCCTTGATTATGGATCATGGTATCATGGCTAAGAGCTCTCATCCTAGGTCTTGACAATTTCCATTTCTTCTACAGGTTTTGTAGTTTGGCATTTTACATTCAGGGCTATGGTCCACCATGAATTTTCATGGGAATTTCTCCCTGTTTTCCTCTTTTGCGCTGCTTCTGCCCCCATAATTCCAGCACCATTTGTTGAAAAGACTCAAATTCTACTGAACTGCTTTTGCGTCTTTGGGTCTGTTCTGGACTCCACTCTGTCAGCTGACCCGTGTGTCCATCCTGAGCATAATTTATGACTTTAGTGGCCGTCTCTGTGAAAAAAGTAATTCTGTCTGGAAGCAAAAACCACATTAGAAATGCTCTAAATAAGATTCTTCCTCTTGTCAGGAGAGCAAAGCCACCTCCCCAAGCAGAGGTGAGGCCTCAACAGCTCCCAGACACAACCTTAACGCACAATGGGGAAGGCAATTCATTTCAAGGTAGTTACCAAGGGCCACAACGTGAGACCAGCATAGCCGTGAAAACTGCAATAATTTCACAACAGAATGAAATTCATAAAGAACTGCTGAGAAGCATGTGATAAGTTACATAAATCACTGTTCCTTAAATTCTGACGGTTGACTAGAACAGAAATAGCTTCACGGTACAGTTCAAAGAGGATAAAGGTAGGTAGGGGTGGTTTCCACACCACACAGGGCCTGCAGGAAAGGGACACTCTTCCTCTAAACGGGAGATCCCGGGAGTGATGTGATAAACCATGGTGAGAGGCACGGAACTGTGCAAGCCGGAGTCGTGGCCTTTGCCCCACCACGGAGCCTGTGTCCATGAATGACGAGGCTCGAATGTCAGGCTGAGGCAACCGAGGCAGTTATCAGGGGACAAGAAAACGAGAGCACGGTGGAGGCAAAGGTCTGAAATTGAGCAGCAACTTCGAGTCAAGTGGGACAAACTGACTCAAAATACAGGTTCCAAAAACCACCACAGCGAGCTGTTTCTCGGCTCTGGAAAGGCTAAGTGACTAATGCCCACACTGAGCATCTGCTCCCAGAGACGACCCTGGTGACCTAAGGCCCAGCTCCTCCAAGCCCGCCCCGAACCTCATCGAGGAACTTTGCTGGTATCTTATGGTACATTGACATGTTCCCTTAAAATCTGGTATTTCATCAACAATGCAGGCGTCAGCTTTGACTCATTCACATTTCGATTAAACAAGATAATTTACACCCTGGCCATCCCAGGTAAGACGTTTACTACAATCTTTAAACAGAGCCAGAGGCTACAGTCTGCTCCTACACAACACCATGTCTCTACAAGTTCGATGGGTTTTTACTTTCCATGTCTTCACTTGCCTAGTGCTAGAAAGCAGATTACAAACAGAAGGAACCCAGAAACACTCTTGAATGAGGCTCAAATATCTTGCAGTCATCATCGTGATGAGATGTTTATTAAAAAGAAATGTTCTCCCCTGTAGAAAGCAGCACACATCAACACCACACCGATAACTGTCGCCAGCATTCCAGATCATCTTCCCTTCCATGGCCAGAGTGCAGAGCAATGAACCACGCACACCTGCAGACCCACAGAAAGCGGGGTGACACGGCCGATTCTTGTAGCGAGCAGACCAGGTGCACTCAAAGTGCATCTCTTTCCAGAGGGCCGCCACGGAAAGTTACACATTTATTCCACGAGTTAATGGCGCTGCACCAAACATTTCTGTAAGATTCTCTGAGCAAGCTTTTCCTTCTGCCTAAAATGTCCTGACACAAACTAAAAAAGTTCTTGGAGCTGCCAAAGACTTCAGTATCCCCTTAACTATTGTCATGCACGTCCGTGTGAAGAGACCACCAAACAGCCTTTGTAAGGGCAACATGGCTGTTTATTTCACCTGGGTGCAGGCACGCTGAGTCTGGAAAGAGTCAGCGAAGGGAGGTAAGTGTGGCGCCGTTTTATAAGATTTGGATAGGTAAAGGAAAATTACAGTCAAAGGGGGGTTGTTCTCTGGCTGGCAGGAGTGGGGGTCACAAGGAGCTCAGTGGGGGAGCTTTTTGAGCCAGGATGAGCCAGGAAAAGGAATTTCACAAAAAAAAAAAAAAAAAAAAGATCGCTTAAGCAAGGACCGGCCATTTTCACTTATTTCTGGTAGAATGTTATCAGTTAAGTCCAGGCAGGGCATTTGCACTTTTGTGATTCTTCAGTTACTTCAGGCCATCTGGGCATGTATATGTACAAGTCACAGGGGACACGATGGCTTGGCTTGGGCTCAGAGGCCTGACAACTATAGTCTTTACTTTTAAGGTGTGGGGTAAGATCATATAATCCCCAACTAAGCTCCTGATGCTGTGTG
>NW_022162460.1:0-5669 GCF_008728515.1 Papio anubis | reverse complement strand
TGGACGGATGGACGGACGGATGGCTGGACAGATAGATGGATGGATCGATGGATGGATGAATGGATGGATGGATGGTTGAATGGACAGATGGATGGACAGAAGGATGGATGGATGGATGGATGGATGGATGCTGGGTGGACAGATGGATGGACGGTGGGTGGGTGGATGGATGGTAGATGGGTGGATGGATGGACAATGAGTGGATGGATAGGCAAGAAAACTGAGGGGTCTACCCACTCAAAGGGGCCAATGCATGGAGCGCCTAGGACTGGATAACAGGGTGCAAGTGTGCGTGTGAATGGGTGCTTTTGAGTCTTTTGCCTAGAACCATGAATTACAGTTTAGTACCACTGTCAGTCCTACCTGACACTGTGTGGACTGTGGAGCTGTGTGAGAACTGCTTCCTGGATCTAGAGCTGTGGCTGAAGGACAGCACTCACCATCCCCTGGGAGGACGAGCTCTCAATCTGATCTGATCTGATTGGCTTGGAGGACCCATCCCAGATGGCACCATCCATCTGTGCCTAGCACTTGCTGTGGCCTGGCCTGGCACTAGCTGAGCCCTTCCCATAGAATAGCAGGGGCTACTTTTCCCCGTTTTACAGGCATGGAAACTGAGGCACGCACTTGTCCAAGGCTTAACAGAACTTTAAAGGGCCTCTTCCCCAAGGCTTTTTAATCCCAGGGTAAACCCTTCCCCAGGAATCAAGGAGTCAGTGCTGGGCCTGTGGCCCACTCTCCTCCATAGACCCCCTAAAACAGATAGCAAGTTCCCAGTGTGGTGCTCTGGGCCAGCGTGGAGGGGTCAGGAAGGGATGAGCCTGGAGCAGGGGGGCAGTTTGGAAATGCCAGCTCCGGGGCCCTTCCTTCCCTCTCCACCTCCCTCCTCCTGTTCCTTTCCTCCTCTTCCCTCCCTCTCCCTCCCCACCTCTTCCCTTCCCTCCTCTCTCTCCCTCCTCTTCTCCCCACCTCCCTTTCCTTCTCCTCCCTCTCCCCTTTCCCCACTCTTCCTAGCCGCAGGTGGGGTTGTGGCCCTGGCTGAAACTCCTGAATGATTTAGTGACTCTTTCCTCCCAGCATCTTGAGTTCTCCCTGGACCTAGGGGTGGGGGACACTGCCGCTGGCGAGGGGAAGGATGATGCCCCTGGTGTCTGTGCCCTGCTGGGGAGGGGAATGCGTGGCACGCGCGTGACTCCCTAGCTCGGTCCTCAGTTCTTTCCTCCATTTATGGGTTCGCTCACTTAGCAGCACTGATTTGGTGCCAGGCACTGGGGAAGCAGGGTCCAAAGAGACACCCCCGACCCTGCCTCAGCGACGGGGGCAGCAGGTGTGCTGCACGGAGGGGCCTCTTTAAGGGGGGGCAGAAACCCCTTCCCGGAGGTCACCCAGAGCCAAAAGAGAAGCAGGAAGGAAAGGCATGGAGGTCCTAGGGAAGCCCTGGCATCACAGGGCCAGGAATTTGGGGGAAGGGGCAAAGTGGGAATGGTTGGGAGAAGACAGGGGTGGTGGCGGTAGGACCCACTCCCACAGTCTCTGTTAAAGCTTTGGGTTTCTGACCCAGAGCAATGGGATCCGATTTGCATTTTTGGGGGAGAAGCATCCCTGGTGTCCTGGTGGCCAGGGAAGTCAAGAGCCCTGCAAGGTGACTGGAGCCCTAAAACTCAGGGCACAGAGGTTGCAAAGGTGAGCTAGGCAGCCCCCTCAAGATGGAACAGCTCATGGGTCTAGGGAACCAAGGTGGGCCACCGCTGGAGGATGGCCTGAGTCCTCCAAGGACCCTGTGGTCCCAACAGGGGCAGGTATTCTTGTGGGAGAGACAGAAATTGTTGTGGCTCCAATGGGGAACAACGTAGTAATGTCTAACTAAATCACAGAGGCACACACCCTTTGACCCAACAATACCTTACAGATGCCTAGCCCATGTGTACACACTACAGTGATTCACTGCAAGCATTTGTTTTTGGGAAAGGTTGGAAATAACCTAAGTACCCATTAAAGAGGGTTGCGTAAATAAATCATGGTCCAGCCACACAGGGGAATACTGTCCGTCTGTTCAAAGAAATGAGGAAGTACTCTCTGAATTGATGGAGAGTAATTTCCATGATATATTGCCAAGTGAAAAAAGGAAGGTAGGAAGGGAATGTATAGCAAGGCACCACTGGTGGTCAACGAATTGATAGTTGGCTATAGTAGATGAAGGAGTCATATTATACTCTCTAGGGAAGCCAGTAAAAGCATGTGTAACTATTTATTACAGGGGAAGTTGAATAGTAAAACCCATTTGTGAGTTAGTTGTTTGCTTGTTGAAAAGGGGATGGAGAATATATATATATATAATTTTGTTTATAACACTGTAGATTGTCTCCAGAGAGATAAACAAGAAACCGATGACATCGATCACCTCCAGAGAAAAGGTGATCTCAGTGTCTGAGATTAGACACTGGGGAAAGGAGTGGGAGGGAGGATTTCACTGAGTGCCTTTTTGTGTCCTCTGAATTTTGAACCACGTGCATGTAGTTACCCATCCCCTTAATAGAGAAGTGTAAGTGGATGTGGGAGATGCCTTAGAAGGCTGTTCCCAGTGGTGAAGTGGAGGCTGTTCCCGGTGGTGTGAGTTGAACTAGGGTGACAGATGGATGGGTGGAGAAGATGGATTTCTGATGAATTTAAGAGATAGAATGAACTGATGCGGCAGCGGATAGATGAGGGGCAAGTGGGGAATCTGGGAGGACACCCACGTTTCTGGCACTGCCATTCCTGAGAAAGAGAAGCCTGCAGGAGGGAGTCACGGGAAGAGATCTGGGAAGACACAGGATGAGTTCAGTTTGAGCATCATTTGTTTTTTTTCTCCCCTTTGACTGTCCAGGATTCTCCCATCTCCCCTGCGAATAAATTTTCCCCTGTGGGTGTGGTCTTCGAGAATGGACAGTCCCTGGTGTGGTCCCTGCCTGTTGGAGTAAGTCCTGGCCTTAGATGCTTCCTTGGTCACTCTCTAGCAGGTAGTCCCATAACCTAAGCCCTACCCATTCTTGTCCATTCTAGGAGTTTCGATGTCCAATAAGTGATGCAAAGAACCCACTCACCCTTCAGAGCCCCCAGGTCCCCTGTCTGCCCCGTTGGTGGGATGACTCACTAAAAAGGAACCTGGGAATTCTCTGGGGTGATTGAAATATTCTGTGTCATGATTGACATGGTGACTACATTTATATAGTTGTAAAGTCATCAAACTATACACTTAAACTGGGTGTATTTTATTGCATATAAATTATACCTCAATAAAGCTGATTTAAAAGTATAACACAGGCTGGGTGTGGTAGCTCACACCTGTAATCTCAGCACTTTGGGAAGCCAAGGTTGTAGGATCACTGGAGGCCAGAAGTTCAAGACCAGCCTAGGCAACATAGTGAGACCCCATCTCTAAAAAAAATAAAAATAAAAAATAAAATAGCCAAGTGTGGTGACATGCATCTGTAGTCCCAGCTACTTGGGAAGCTGAGGTGGGAGGTCGAAGCTGCAGTGAGTGCTACTGCACTCCAGCCCAGGTGACAGAGCAAGACCTTGTCTCAAAAAAAAAAAAAAAGATAAAAAGGAAAAAGTATACATAAACGCACACATACATATATGATGTGATAACAACAGAACAAAAAGCAAGAGGCAAAGAAGCATTCAAATGTCTTTACAGTGTTATGGAAGTAGTAGAAGTACTAATCTGTATTTGACTTTACTAGATCAAGGATTCATATTGTAATCCCTAGGGTAACCAGTAAAAGTATACACAACTATTTATTAGAGGAAAAATAAAATAACAAAATAGGATTAGTATTAAAGAAGGAAAAGGAAGGAAAACCATATAGAACAGATAGAACAAATAGAAAACGGTAATGTAAAAGCTTTAAACACAAATATATTAGTATTATATTAAATATAAAAAGATTAAATATTCCAGCTAAAAGACAGAGGACCTTAGAAAGGAGAAACAACTACATGCTGCCTATAAGAGATAGACTTAAAATATAAGAATACAGTGGCCTGGTGCGGTGGCTCACACCTGTAATCCCAGCACTTTGAGAAGCCAAGGCAGGCGGATCACCTGAGGTCAGGAATTCAACACCAGCCTGGCCAACATGGTGAAACCTCATCTCTACTAAAAATACAACAATTAGCCAGGCATGGTGGCGGGCGCCTATAGTCCCAGCTACTTAGGAGGCTGAGCGTGAGAATCACTTGAACCTGGGAGGCGGAGGTTGCAGTGAGCTGAGATCATGCCACTACACTTCAGCCTGGGCAACAGAGTGACACTTGGCCTCAAAAAAAAAAAAAAAAAAAAAGGATAAAGAAAGAATGAAAAGATGGAAGATGGAAAAAGATATATACCATGAAAACACTAACCAAAATAAATATCTTACAGCTATATTAACATCACACAATTTAGACTGTACCAGAGATAAAGAAGAACATTTCATAATGATTAAAAGGCCACTTACCAGGAATATATAATACTTCTAAATTTATATGTGCATAGTAACATGACCTCAAATATATATAAAACGAAACTGACAGAACTAAAAGGAGAAATAGGAAATTCACAATCACAGTGGGAAATTTTAACACATCTCTCATAGAACAAGCAGACCAAAAAACAAAAGCAAACAAATAAAACAAATTAAGAAGAATACAGAACATTGTACCTGATGCTTTCAAATGTAGACAGAACACTCATCCAGATTGACCATCTGCTGGGCCACAAAGCAAGCCCCAATGAATTTCAAATAATGAAATCATGCAGAATAAGTTCTCTGATCATGGTGGAACTAAGCTAGAAGTCAACAACAAAAAGGTTATTTTAAAATCCCCAATTTTTGAATACTAAGCAATAGACTTTAAATAACCCATGGGTCCAGTGGCTCATGCCTATAATCCCAGCACTTTGGGAGGCCGAGGTAGGCAGATCACGAAGTCAGGAGTTTGAGATCAGCCTAACCAACATGGTGAAACCCCGTCTATAGTAAAAATACACACAAAAAAATTAGCTCAGGGTGGTGGCACACGCCTGTAGTCCCAGCTACTTGGGAGGCTGAGGCACGAGAATCACTTGAACCTGGGAGATAGAGGTTTCAGTGAGCTGGGATCACACTATGGCACTCCAGCCTGGGCAACAGAGCGAGACACTGTCTCAAAAAAACATAAAAAATTTAAAAAATAGCAATAATAATCAAAAATCACAGTGGATATCTCTTTATTTTCAACTGAAGAGAAGAGAAAGAGACAGAATGAGGATATTGAAAATTGCGAAAGACAAATTCTTCCACCATAACGATGAAAAAACTAAGAATGAACTAAAACTATAAAGCTTCTAGAAGAAAACGTTGACTATCTTTATGAATTTAGAGATAGGAAAATATTTTTAGTACAACATAAAAGGAACCATAAACCATAAAAGAAAAAATAGGCCGGGCGTGGTGGCTCAAGCCTGTAATCCCAGCACTTTGGGAGGCTGAGACGGGAGGATCACGAGGTCAGGAGATCGAGACCATCCCGGCTAACACGGTGAAACCTTGTCTCTACTAAAAAAAATACAAAAAACTAGGGCCGGGCGCGGTGGCTCACGCCTGTAATCCCAGCACTTTGGGAGGCCGAGGCGGGCGGATCACAAGGTCAGGAGATCGAGA
>NW_022162459.1:0-5687 GCF_008728515.1 Papio anubis | reverse complement strand
GCAGGGCAGAGGGTCATTTTGACTCATAGGTACCTTTTCCACTTTCAGGGCTGATAACTGTGTTACAGGTTAAAGTTTTGTTTTTGATATTGAAGAGGGCTTAAGAGAGTGAGCTATTATGGCACATCTAAGTCTGCTAAAATAGAACCACGGAGTAGTGTAGGAAAATCTCTTCTAAATTATGGATCATATATGGTGAACGTTAGAAGCCATGTGTACCTAAGTTGAAAAATCAGAACATGGCTTGTATTTGGGTGACCCTGGTAAGTCTGGATGCCACTGTGCCTTGTGTGGACACAGGATGCTGAGGTGTAGGGATCAACAGGCTTTCTCTGGACATCTTGCACTTCTCCCTTGGGGTAAAGTGGGGTGTTTTACATGTGGGATTCCATTTAATGCAATCTTAGAGGTAAAATTATTTTATTGAAGATGAAGATAGAGGCTTAGAGAAGTTAAGAAAATTGTTCAAGGTCACGTCATTTGTTTTTTTTTTTTTTTTTTTTTTTTGAGACAGAGTTTTGCTCTTCTTGTCTAGGCTGGAGTGCAATGGCGTGATCTCGGCTCACCACAACCTCTGCTTCCCAAGTTCAAATGATTCTCCTGCCTCAGCCTCCCGAGTAGCTGGGATGACAGGCATGAGCCACCACACCAGGCTGATTTCATATTTTTAGTAGGGACGGGGTTTTTCCATGTTGGTTAGGCTGGTCTTGAACTCCCAACCTTGGGTGATCTGCCCAACTCGGCCTCCCAAAGTGCTGGGATTATAGGTGTGAGACACCACGCCTGGCCAAGGCCATGTAATTTGTTAAGTAATTTTGTTAACAAAATTATTTGTTAACAAAAAAATTCGTTAAGTAAGAAAGATGAAGTACTTGATGAACTCAGAAGTTTGACTTCAAGGCCCTTGATCTTTCCATAACACGTGGTTCCTTCCCTGGTTGGTGGGGAGTGACTGAAGAACTCAAGGAAGCTGTGTTTTGTGGAAAGAAGACCTGAGGGGTGTATGGTCTTTCCAGGCTTGGAATTGCCATGCTGGGCTTCTGAATTGTGTAGCTGGGCCATATAGAGAGAAGCCCCTCATTTAAGACTTATTCTTTGGGGGAAATAAAGGAAGGCCGCCCACATGAGACAGGCAGAGATGACTTTCTCAGAGCTGCTGTGGCAAGGGAGTCGACACCATCACTTGCGTGTGACAGAGACTGACATGCAAGTGAGTGGCAGATGAGGAGTGGGGAAGCTTCAGGATGGAAAAGAACGGCTCTCAGTGGAGGCTGTTGTGGGGGCTGGAGGCGGCTGTGCAGCAGTGGGGTGTCCTATGTGATTCGTTAGGGGCGTATTTGGCTTTCTTTGAATTATCCTAAATGGAAATAGGGGTCAAAATTAGGGTGGCTGTCAGTTTTGAGTCAAGTCCTGGCCACGTGGGTCAGAATCGTGGTTTAGTTTCTGGGTTGTGGAGAGAGAGCAGTCTGGCTTCTTGTCTAATGTGCTAGCCTGGCTGGCCTCCTGGCTGTTTACTGCAGATAGGGGATTGGTTTCCTGGGTGGGCAGCTACAGGTTGTGGTCTGAGTTCTGTCTTTATACATATGATCAGGCATGTTCTGTTTGTATATTCAGTCCCTCATTTTTCTTGTCAGTAAAAATATCAAATGACAAATTGGATACATTGGGAACTTTTTAGATGTCTGTGTCCCCTGGAGGAAGTTTTGACGTTCACATTTAATCAGAATGAATATAAACAATTGGGCCATTTATCTTGAAGTTGTAAAATAGGAAATCTTCAACAATACTACCTTGGCACCATTGCCTGTCTGTCCATCGGTAGGGAATGGGTTTTTATCCACCGCCGGCTCATCGTCCACCAGTTTGTGGTTGATCCACTTCTCTATACGTCTTGTCTTGTGTGCATCTCATTGTTTGCTAGTGTTAGCTTTCCCCTTCGTCAGTGTAGTTTGTTTGTGTAGCCTCTGTTGGTAGGAAGTTATTTGTGGAATTTGTGAATGGAAGGGACCTTGGAGGTCTGCTAGGTCAGCCCAGTGATTTTCAAGATAAACGGAAATACAGGGAAATGTTCCAGCTTCTTTGGTGGCAAAACCAGGAATAGAAAGCAGTGTTCTCTGTGCCACAGTGTCATTGGAAGACAACTCAAGGTGGGCCTAAAATGCAGAGTAACTAACTTTCATTTATCTCTGCTTCTGACTCTTGTTATCAGACATTTTAAATTGACCTTAATGTGTTCGCAGAAATATGAAAAGTTCTGACTTGTTTACATATAAGGTACTTTGTCGCCTACTCATTTGGTTGTTTTTTTCAACAGGATTGAAAAGACATTGTTATAAACTGAATGTTTATGTCCCCTCCAGATTCTTGCACTGGAGCCCTAACTGCCAGTGTGATGGTATTAGGGGATAGGACCTTTGAGAGGTGATTAGGGTTAGATGAGGTCATGAGCGTGGGCCCTGGTCTGACAGGATTAATGCCCTTAGAAGTAGAGAAACCAGGCCGGGTGTGTTGGCTCACTCCTGTAATCCCAGCACTTTGGGAGGCCGAGGTGGGCAGATCACGACGTCAGGAGATTGAGACCATCCTGAAACCGTTTCTACTAAAAATACAAAAATTAGTTGGGTGTGGTGGCATGTGCCTGTAATCCCAGCTACTCGGGAGGCTGAGTCAGGAGAGTTGCTTGAACCAGGGTGTCGGAGGTTGCAGTGAGCTGAGATTGTGTCACTGCACTCCAGCCTGGTGACAGAGTGAGCCTCTGTCTCAAAAAAAAAAAAAAAGAGAAAGCAGAGAGCTCCCACTGCCCTGGTGTGAGCAAACAAGAAGAAAGGTGGCTATCTGCAAGCCAGGAAGAGGTCCCTTTCCCAGAACTGAGTTGGCCGACACCTTGATCTTGGACTTCCAGCCTCCAGAGCTGTGAGAAATAAACTAATGTTTAAACCACACAGCCTATGGTGTTTTTTACGGTATTTGCCTATAGTATTATGGCCATCTGATTTGACGGATACAGAGATGGTTCCAGAATACTGTAGCCTGTATCTAAGTTGGTGATGCCATGAAAATAAATGTGGTAGTTTATTCCTTTTTATAAAGATAGCGCTGTGAGCCCAGGGCCTTTGCTCATGTCTTAGTTGAGTCTTGTCTTCTTATAAGAGCTTCCTAATTTCTCTTTTCCCCCTCGAACTTATATTATATATCTGGATTAAATCATATATGGTATGATTTTATACTTTATGTCTATACAAACTTTTAGTGATTTTATTTCGTTTTATTTTATTTTTGAGACATGCCCTTGCTCTGTTGCTCAGGCTGGAATGCAGCAACAGAATCACAGCTCACGGTAACCCTAAATTCCTGGGCTCAAGTGATCCTCCCGCCTCAGCCTCCTGAGTAGCTGGGATTACAGGTGTGCTATCCTGCCTAGCTAATTTTTAAATTTTTTGTAAGGTCAGAGTCTTGCTGTGTTGTCCAGAGTGGTTTTAAACTCCTGGCCTCAAGCAGTCCTCTCACCTCAGCCTCTCAAAGCACTGGATTACAGGCGTGAGCCACACACCCAGCCCAGTGATTTTTTGTTGTTAAGATCAAGGACGGGTTCCCTGGCTTGGCATTCAAGGCTCATGATCTGGGCGTGATATGCAAGTTTGGGTTTCAGTGTTTCCATTCCCACCATCAGCCTTGCACTCCAGCTTGTTGCCTAAGCCCTGTTCTGAAGCCCAGCCTGAGAACTGCACTTAGAATTTATACCTTCTCATCTCTTCATCTTCTTCACCTGTGTTGTTATCTCCATCTGGGACATCTTCTTCGCCTATGTTCTTATCTCCATCTGGGACATCATCTCCACACTTCTGCCTCTTTAAATCTTCTCCATCCTTCAAGACGTGAAATACTCACTTCCTTTACATGATCCCCCGCTCTGACATCCAAGCTAGAATTAATCTTGCTTCCTTTGAACTCTGATAGTGCTTAATGTTTTTCATCCTTTAATTATACAGCAGTCCTGTGTGTTAGATATTATTATTCCCCCAGTTTTTCATAGTTACTTTGAAAATATTTACTGTAGTCATATAGTTTGAATATGTAATATGAGCGGCATTCAAAAGGTCCTGGAGAGTGAAAGGAAGTCCTACTCCCATCACCGCCCTGTGACCACTGTTGCCAGTTTGTGTTTGTTTGTTTTTCCAAGACAGAGTCTTGCTCTGTCACCAGGCTGGCATGATCTCAGCTCGCTGCAACCTCCACCTCCCGGGTTCAAGCGATTCTCCTGCCTCAACCTCCTGAGTAGCTGGGACTACAGGCGTGCACCACCACACCCAGATAATTTTTGTATTTTTAGTAGAGACGGGGTTTCATCATGTTGGTCAGGATGGTCTGGATATCTTGGCCTCATGATCCACCTGCCTCAGCCTCTCAGTGCTGGGATTACACGCGTGAGCCATTGTGCCCAGCCTATGTGTCTTATTTTTAAAAACATAGATGTTGGCATAAGATAAACACTGTTCTCCACCGGTAAGTATTTAGTTTGTTCCCAGCCATTTGGATTAATCAATGCTGAGTTGTACATAATTCTTGCGTATTTGCGTGAATATGTTCATAGGATGCATTGCTAGAAATGGAATTGTGGGATCCAGGGTTCTGCGCATTTTAAATGTTGATGGGTGTTGCTGGATTCCCTTCCGTTAGGGCCATACCGTTATCTCACTGTCAACGTATAAGGGCGCCTATTTCTATTTCCTTGCCAACAGTTTCTTCTCAGCTGTTTTGTTTAACATCACACACACACACAAATAGCCCCCTTGTTCCAAAAACATGGACATTTTACATTTCTAATTGAAGTGTGCACACACTGATGGAAGCTCTGTGTTGCAGTGATGTGTGCTGCTAGGATTGTGGCTCTGTTTCGAATTTGCTAGCCAGGCTACGACTTTCCAGTCAGGTATTTTTTGTTTTGTTCATGTTGTTGCTGCTGTTAGGCCGGGGTAACCTGTGTGAATTTCCCTCTACTGCCCAGCCAGATTTCCTTTCCGGTGGATGGGCTTAGTGTCTCATCCGGCAGCTCTGTTTCCGGGTGATCTGGGCCGAGTGTCTCATCCGGCAGCCCTGTTTCCTAGTGACCTGGGCCGAGTGTCTCTTCCGGCAGCCCTGTTTCCTAGTGATCTGGGCCCCATGTCTCATCGGGCAGCTCTGTTTCCGGGTGATCTGGGCCCCATGTCTCATCTGGCAGCCCTGCTTCCGGGGATCTGGGCCGAGTGTCTCATCCGGCAACCCTGTTTCCTAGTGATCTGGGCCCCATGTCTCATCCGGCAGCCCTGTTTCCGGGTGATCTGGGCCCCATGTCTCATCCGGCAGCCCTGTTTCCTAGTGATCTGGGCCGAGTGTCTCATCCGGCAGCCCTGTTTCCTGGTGATCTGGGCCGAGTGTCTCATCTGGCAGCCGTGTTTCCTGGTGATCTGGGCCGAGTGTCTCATCTGGCAGCCCTGCTTCCTAGTGATCTGGGCTGAGTGTCTCATCCAGCAGCCCTGTTGCCTGGTGATCTGGGCTGAGCGGCTCCATGAGAAGTTGCAGCCATCTTCTCCAGTAGTGCATCTTTTCACAGCAAGCAAAACATTTTCACCACGTTTGTAGCGGGACAGGCACTAGCTCTTCTCTGGGCATCAGGAGACCTGGCTTTGTTCTGGTTCAAGCAACAGCTG